>NC_142206.1:49501107-49761107 GCF_049639895.1 Pseudopodoces humilis
GGACTGAAGCAAACTAGGTAGAAAGAGGTGTGAGGAATATTGGGGGCATTTTATTACATGGACACTTCTCTAAGTTTTCATGGATGGGTCCAGTTGTCTCATCAACTTCCCATCCTGTATATCAGCAAAACTTTCTCTGGAGTGAAAGGAGTCCATCATTCTTGTGAAACTGAAAAGAAGGGTGAACAATAGGCTTTCACTTGGTATTTTCCTAAAAGAGGCTTGATTAAGTTAGCCATTATGATTCTGCTTTGGTTGCCCACCACAGCTCCTGTTGTGTGAAGCTCTGGTTGAACACTGAATGAAAAAATAATTGTTGACCCAAAGAGCTTCCATCCAGAGTGATTATGTGTCACCCTACACCTTCATTTGTTAAGAATGCCTAAATACTTCCAAAGCTTCACTTAAGGCTTCAGTTAGATGAGACCTGCTGGAAATAAATATAAATTGCATTTTGCAAAATAGAAGCTGGTTACTCCTTACATTTCTCAAAATGAAAAGGAAATTCTGCAAGGCGAAGTTAACACCAACCAGAGGTATTTGGATTTTTGGTAAGAGATTTTTATTCTGTCACTGCTCTTGGTGTCAGCTTAGTACAATCAAAATGAGTTTGGCTTGTTACAATTTTTTTTTCCTTTCAGAAATCCTGGAAAATGTTCAAGTATTTTCTCTCATGAGGAAAGAAATACATGGGTGGCTCATTGTGAATGAAAAAGAAACCAGAAAGAAAATTCTGTAAGAGAATACTTAAATAATGAAATCAAATGAACTAACCCAAAATGAGGAAAAAATGAAAAACTCAGCTAACTCAAATGGACACAAATTATGTTATTGCCCATCATGTATATTTTTATATGTGTGTATATTCTATACAAGTAAATCAACATGTTGGCATTTTTACTTCAAATACTTGCATTTTTTGTCTGTGAGAGTCATCTCCTGCAAACATATTGAAAGAAAACCCATAGACCACCCCCAAAAAAGCAGGTGGTGCAATGAGAACAATTGAAGAAATTTTTCTTTGGCTATTAAATCATAAACTTCAGAGATGATTTGGATTAGAATTTTAACAGCTCATATACATCAAGCATTTCTTTAAAATCAAAGCATTCAGGGTGGCTTTCAAACTTTTGCTGTTATAGAGATGAAAAGGACTGCACCAAGGGAGTAGAAATAAAACATCACAGAATGAGAAGAATCATTAGGACAGTAGATAGTCTGAGGAATGGTTACAATTGTTAGAAAAGGCTATTAAGGTTAGGTGGTGGAAGCAGGGATGACTGCAGCCCAGATCTATCTTTCCTTCCTTTGTGCTCTTGGAGGACAAATGATCCCTTCACTGCTATCCCAATGGATGATAGAGATTTCCTGCCATTACTTCCCCTTGTACTGACTGCCTTTTTCCCAATATGGAACTTCTAGAATCCATGGGATGTCAGGAGCAGGTTTGTGAGGCTGACATGAGAAACGTATTCATACAGATGCATAGAGCATCACACCGATCCCAGTCACCAGAGATATGTGTCCTAAAGGACAAACCAACCTCTGCCAGGCTAAAAGTAGGACAAGTCAAAGTCTGAAACTAGACTAGAGGTCTCTCAGTGCTTGCACCAACACAGTGGTGACTCCAAGGTTTGGTAGTTTAAACTCTCCTGTCCTCACTTGATATGTGAGAGGAGACACAAGTGCCTGCCTCCCTCCCTCCCACCTCGGTGCAGGTCAGCTGCTGTGCTTTGTGCCACTGGGCTCAGGGACAGCTGAGCAGGGAAAACCACGCACAGTCACTGTTACTGGTGATGTATGAGGGAGAGAGAGATCACTGTCACAGTATATCTGCTATTTTCAATTTAATTAGTAGCCAGAACTTAATTTGTCAGCTTAATCATTGCAGGCAGACACTGCAGAGGTGGGAAGTAGGGGGAAAAAAATTAAGAAAACAAACAAAAGAAGGCCCATTTGTGGTTCTGCGCATATTTTATTTGTTTCTTAGCTCAGTTTATTTCAATATTTCATATATGCCAAAGCTTAGATTAAAAAAAGTGATAAATGTGTGTAGTCTTGTCATTAAGTATTGGTTGCAGAGGAACTGGTTTTGTCAAGTTCTTTCAGTAAAATGTGCTGCAGCCTGCAAAACTACTCAGCCTCTCAGTGTTTCCAGTTTCTTTGTGTGTTAAGTAGATAAACATTTGTTCTTGTTTCAGCTGAGGGAAACAGTAGATTTTGTCATTTGGATGCTGTTATGGCCAAACTGAAGGAAATTTTGTACAAAATAAGGAGAGACTCCATCTGGTTCATACAAGTCTGTCATGAATGTAGGTGTTAGGGAGTCTGTCTCTGGATGATGTTGCCCCTCATCTCATGCAGTGGTAGTAAATTATGGTACTGGTAGCATTACACTGATGTAGACCCTACAGCGTATGCAACCTGAATAAATTGCACAAACTCAAAGGCTGGGGAAGGAGAGATGATTGTCATGAAATGCTGTGATCAAAAGCATCAGAAAGGTGGTGGCAGAGCTGGGGCTGGAGCTCCATTCCTGTACTCTGATGCCTCGGTGAGAAAAGTTTGCTGTAAGATCCTGACTGTGGCTGTGACTCTTCCAGACAGAGTGTAGTCTGCCTTGTCATCATCTGCTGAACTCTGGCCTCAAAGGACAAGACTTATCATGTGTTTATGTGGATTTGCTCTGTGAAAACACAATGGTCCACATGTTAATTCAGGTCTTACAAAACATATACTGATGATCTCTGGACTGTTCTTTTTTTTTTTTTTTTCCCATAAATACATAGCTCATAACTTTTTATTATTGCTAGGTATTTTTGGAGCTGAACATTTGTATTGTGAATATGTACTGAAAAAAAATAGAAGACAGCATGCAATCATTGTCAGAGCACATTCTCAAAGAGGGTGTGAATGTGTGTGCATGACCTTCTAACCAGATGGGTTGGAAGACCAAATTGCCTGGCTTCTGCTATGGTGTGATGATTCATGAGTCACACCAGCTCCCTCTGTGCCTCACCTCTTTCTTCCCTTTGTCCACCTCAAATATGGCTCTCCAGCAATGTTTTCTTTACAGCCTTGTGTAAAGTTTCATAGTTTCATGCCAAAGTGCTCTTGCAGCATAAATTATACGTAAAACTTTGCATAAGTATTGTATTTAATTTATAGCATGATCTCTTATGCACGATTCATGGAGCTTTTAGGTAATATTGTCCTGGTTTCTTAATTCAGCTTTACTGTCACTTGTGAAGCTTCTCTGAGGCTTCTTTGTTTTGAATATTTCTGATGTGCCTGAAGTATTTTGGTACATGGTATTTAAATACAATAGGAATAATTAACAGAAATAGAATACTGATCCTGACAATGGCACTCGCACTCCTTTTCTCCTTCAGTCAGTTTCCTAGTCATTTTTCTAAGAAATTTCTGTTTTCATGTCTAAACCAAACCTGCTACCACAGAAAACTGTTGGTCAGAACTAATGAAAATGAGTTACTTAAATGAAATGTCACTTAAATTAAATATTACTTAAATGAAAATGAATTACTTAATAATTTCCCACTATGAATTCTTTGTCTCTCGAAGGAACCCTTCGTTAGGAGACCTCACAGCTTTTGAAAGAGCAATGAATTTCTATGTCATTGCAACAGCCTGTTGAATTAAATGATTATGATGCCATTTTACTGATGAGGAAACTGAGGGACAGAGAGAAGTAACTTGCCTGGGGCTATGTGGTAAATAAGGATTGAACATATCTGACTTCTGGCTTCATCCACTTAAAATATTTTCTTTTTCTTCTACAGTATTTTGTTTTTTTCCTTTGTGTATGTACATCTTAACATTTTAATTTTTTTTCACAAGTAGTTTTTCTTAAAAATTAGTGTAAATTGAACAATCAGTCTCATTATTAGTACTGTCTAAGGTTGATTTTATAAATATATATATCTGTGTGTGTAAAAATCCACATTCTAAATGCAGGAGCTACAATGGGAATGTAGGGATTCAGCCTGAGCTGTTTGGATGAAATTTTCTTGTTAGTTAGATGTTGTGACTCTAGGGAAAGGTGACTGTTTACTTGGCATGTTCCAGAAATCTAATTGGAAAAGTGGAATTATCACTTAGAAGATGTGCAAGAATGATGGGGAGAGAGGATCTTTAACTCACAAAGCTAAAACGAACTGAAGTTATATGTTGGAAAGTGCTGCCGTTGCTGCTGTGGAGAGAAGCTTTATTTGAAATTACAAAATGAAAATTACCGATCAATGCAGCCAGAACGGAATGATTGATACCTCAATTGCACTTCTAGAAAACGTAACACAGCATAAAGATACACTATTTACTTTCTTTTCAATTCCAAGTTTTTGCACATTATAATGACATATATAAGTGCATAAATGGGCATTTCCAGATGATGCAGTTGGGAGCAGAGATGAAAAGAGCTACGGTATGTATCAAACTTCAGGCAGAGCTCAGCTGGAGTAATATTTACTTCTGGGAAAATGGTGAAAAGAGTGGTCTCCTATGGCTGCAGCTGTGTATGAGGCTATGGAACTAAGGGTCAGGAAAGAACTGTGCCTGGTGTTGTGTTCATGGACTACTTTACCTGTGCAATGACAAGGTGCAGAATATAGGACATAAAAGCTGCTTTTCTATCCCTATAGCACTTCCTGGGAAATACCTAAAAGTTCACAAGCTCACAACTTAGGTCTTTCACCATTAAGAACTTTAGTTCATCTGCTCTTGTATCTCAGCATGTTTGTGCAATCACCAGAACTGGAATTCCTACAATATATATTTTTTAGCAATGACCCAAAGAAAAGAGTTTTTGCTCCCACCTTTTTGATGGATGTTTTGATGGATAAAGTACAGAGTTTACATTGTAGACATAAAGTGCTTTGCCTCATTTACTTAGTATTTAAACCCAGCATTTAAATATATAATTATTCTAAATCTTGGGCCAGATCTCTGGCCTTGTATTATGTTCCTCCTTATTATATATGATTTCCAGCTATAGCTAAGCTTCTGAACATGTGCTTAAGAAATGGGTAATACTTATGTGCTTACAAATATCCAGTACAAAATTTCATAAATCTTAAAGATTCTATATAAGAGTCAAAAATTGATTTTGGCTTTTGGAGAAGCCTTTTTTGTACAATGTCTATACCTTTGGCTATATTTGACCTGCTGCTACTTCAAGGAAAGAAGCTTCCTGAGAGAATGTGCAAAAATGTTATTTAAGAAACTGCTTGTTCATTTTTTTCAACTGCTGACAGTCTCTCTATATAGACAGATTAAAATATTTACATAAATATTATGATTTTCAGGAATGTTTAGCTCATTGTATTTCTGTAATCAAAAGAAAAGGTCAAGTCCTGTGTGTGCTTATGTAAGAGCAATAGCCCAATTCAGCTTCCTGTTACAGACTTCTAACAAATTTTCACTGCTGTAGTGTATTATGGAGTTTGACCTTTTAATATCATTATACCCTATTCATAGCCCTTCCCAGAAACTCTAATTTTCTATGACATCATAAGTGGTTGCTATGGGTATGATTGCTGTGACACAAACATGATTAGTGATTAGGACATCAGACAAAAAAATGCTATGTGAAGATGAGGAGCTGTGGTCTGTTTTCATGCAAATGTCCCCAGTATAAAGTGGAGGATGAGGAATGCAGAAAAAAAAAAATAAATAACTAGAATTGCCTCTAAATGAAATGTTTTACCAAGTTTTCCCTGAAGCATCAGCAGCTCTTTAAACATGCTGGTGATGGCCCATCACAAAGCCAGATGTTACCATTTATCAAGTAAAGTAAAGAGCTCCTCCTGCTTCCACAAATACAAACTGAATATGAAATCAAATGGGAAACTGCTGCACTGACACTGGAGAAGATATAATGTAACTTTTAAGGTATCGACAGACTTGAGAATAAAAGAAGTGTCTGAAAGGAAAGTGTCAGCAGCATTACTTGATTCGTCTTTCAAAGGCAGAACTGCAGTCATATATATAGACTTAAATCACTTGATGGGTGTCCTAAGGTTATGACTGCCTTCTCCCCTCTCCCTGTCATGTTCTCTTCCTGTTCCAAACACACATCACGTGCTTCTTAGGGAAAAAAACCTAGGAAGCCAGCCTTTAGCAAGCTTCCTAAAGCCAAGACTAGTAAATGGGGACTCAGGACACAGAGGTAGCAGATGTAAACACTTTCTTTCAAGCATACTTTCTCTTCCATGTTAGACTTAAACCTGGGGAGAAAAAAACCACCAACAGCATCAATCCTCATGTTTTGTGAAATTATGTAAAGCATGGAAATTCTGCTCACCCCAACACTGGCTTATATGGTCAGGAAACAGCAGGGGTAAAAGTATTCTTTTCTCAAGATTTTTTACCTAGAAATGTATCATTTCTGCTCAGATGAGGACCTGGTAACATAGCAAGCAGTAACTGTTGTAATGATGGACTGATGTAACTCACTGACTTTAGGGTTAAATGTAGAGTCATTCAAAGGCTCCAGATCTTAAAAAAGGTATGCACAAAATGACAGAAGATTGGTGTATGTAGGTGTAACAGTCCTCCAAAATACCTCCAAATTGGTTTGGAGGGAGAGGTGTAGGAAAACTGATAAAGTTGGGAAAAACAGATATACTTTCATGAATGTCAGTGCTTTTACAGGTCTAAAGGTTAAGCAGAAAACTTGAAAGTATTTGTTCAGGGTAATTTTTTGGCTAACTTATTTAGGTTAATTCCAATTAGACATTGGGAGCAGTAGTGTGCTAGGTGATATTAGCAAGACAGAGGTCATGAGATTGTAAATGTCAGAAAACCAGTACTTCTTCCAAACTCATGATTTTTAGCACTGTGTTGGATTATATTTTAAGTTTACAGGCTCTATTTTTTTTTTTTTAAGCAATTTGTAGTTTTCCTTTACATACAAAGCCTGGGAGATCAGGGTCTGAATAGCCTTACTGTGAAAAATGTTATCTCACTGGAAATTATTGTTTCTGTGCTTTGTGTGTTTCAGCGTTCACTCTGGTGCATAGTGATGAAGTCTATTATATTCTGGGGTGACTGAAGGAGAGTTTTGTTGTTCAGTGTTAACTGTGGTGGCTACAGTGGTACCTTTGCATTTCTGGCTGTGCTGTGGCATTAGCTGTCTCCTTTCAGCATTTGGTTTAATACCCTAACATGGACTGTAGGGGTCATTTTTGTAGCTACACAGTACATCTGGTTTGTGCTGTGTTAGGTGTGCTGGTGGGTACCCCGCTGAAGTGGGTGAAGTGAGCTCCCAGTTTATCCCAGCTACACAAGGATAACCACTGGGAGGTGTAGGAGCCCTTCTGTCCCAGTGCTGCCACTAGAGTACTTTCTCCTCTGGAAACAGGACTGGCGTCCACCCCATCTGCAGCAGCTCCAAGAGGTCCCATGCACAATTTCTGTCTCTCACAGCTTCTCCTCACTCTAGTGCCTGTTGTACAATTTGAGACCAATATGCTTCAGGAGGGTGGTTGTGGAAGTGGGGGAGGGGTTGCTAAATTATGGTTGCTGTGGGAACCATAACTTTGAATTTCTTGACATCTGTCCAATGACAATCTCAACATTAACGTTACATTAACATAGTTTTTTTGCATTTAATTAAAAAAGATGATGGCCTGGAATCTGTTAAGGAATTTAAAGCCAACATTTAAACTGTTTGCTGGGAGCAGATATGTCAAAGCCTCTGCTCTGGAAATGCTCACTAAACAGTCTGACAATGTACAATAGCCACAGAGATGAGAAACGGAAAGAAAATTTGTAACACCATTGCTTGTCTCCTTCTGGTGGCTTTGCCCATCATTCTTGTCTGAAGGAAACTGCTCTAAGTTTAAAATGACTTGGAAATGAAATAATAGTTTCCAGTTCTGTGTGCCATCCCCACTGCTGACCACTGACTCACTTGGGTGTGCAGGCTGTGTTTTCTGGGGGCTTGCTTTTCCAGCCTGTGCTGCCATCCTGAAGCTCCCTAAGAGACTATAGCAGAAGCTCTTGCATGTATCAAGACAGGGGCACAGGACAGTAGTAAATATTCATCCCAATTTCTGGACTCCTAAAAATGTGTTTGGGTTGCCTATGTAAAATTCTAGTGCACTCACTAATTGGATTTGATTCTGAAGGTTAAAAAGTGTTTACAACTGATGGGTGTCTCACCTTGAAAGGTTTGGGGACACTAAGCTTTAGAACTCTCTTTTGTGACCTCATGTTATTTCAATAAGTTCAGCTATCAGACAAATAGACATATGGACTATGCTAAAGTTAGGTGCTGTAGATAGGAGAAAGATGTTCATATGGCACCCGTGTTATTTAGCCTTCTCTCATAACAGAATACCATACTGTTAAAAATTGTCTATTTTTATGTAATTCTTCCACTTATATTGAGATAAAAAAATTATTAGTCTAAGGTTGGCTCACATCATCAGAGCTTCTAAATGTTGGCAACTTCCCTACAGTCTGTTGCAGGCAATAACTGCCAGGGAAGTTGCTTGAACACAAGCAAAAATAGGTCTTCCTGCTGAGCCACCAGCCCAGCAATGTAAGAAAGAATTTAATACCATGGCCTTAAGAAAGTTTCCGTGTTCTTCACAGACAGTCGTGCCTTCAGTAAGGTGACGGAGGGAGAATATAAAATCCCAGAGTTACTGCAAGCCCTGAAAAAGTTGTGAAAGAAGACTTGGCAGTTAGTATCTTTATGTAAAAGATTTTTGCATATAAATTGCATACGCATATGACATTTTAGCTCCAACTTTACATGTGTTTTGGAGGTTGGATGCAATCTTGTCCCTGCCTGTCTGTTTGCTTTTGCCATAGCTGCATCAATATTAATCCCGTTGGTTTTTCCCTCTGGCTTTTTTCTTAATTTCCCTCTCTTCCAGTTTTGATTTAAAAACTAGTTGGTTCCTTTAATCCTAGGGAAAAAAAACAACTAGGAATCTCTTTTCTATTTTTTAATGAATTATTGTATATAAAGCATGTATATTTCTTTTTTGTCTTTTGTAGTAGACACTCTAGTATTCATCTGGTGACAAGAAATAGCTAGAGAGTTGATAAAATGAAGAGATATTTCTTTACAGGAGACATTTTCTCCTCTTTAAAGGTAAAGACACATTCCTTAAGTATTATTACTATTCTATCTCCTTCTGCCCACCTTCTTCCCCCCTCCCTTCATTATCATCAGGGAATCACAGGCTTTGCCTTACCAACTGTCTGCACACTGTATTTAAGAAATATCTCTATTCCGAGCTCAGATTTGGATGGACTGTTTAAAATGACTCATAAATTAACTCCTTTTCTTGTTTGGAAATTGTCAGTGAACAGTCTAGTCTCCCTCTATTTTTGTCTCTTTTTTAATAGCCACCTGGTGACTATATTTCATTTTCGGGGTTTCTTGTTAACTGTTCTGAAAAACAGAATCTGGCTTCTCTTTGTAAACTGTGTTTATAAGATGCCATGACATGGGACAGCTGTCCCTCATTGCCTGCATGACTCAGGTGGCTGTGGGCAGACACCTCTGAACAATCTATACTTCTTCAGCTTCATGAAACATAACTGGGGCTGTGAAATTATCACACTCACCCCAAGTAGAAACTGCAGCTTTCCACAATACTAGCTGATGAAATATGCAATCCCTCCTTCCCTTCAGTTCTGGCAGCAGTGACTCATTTCAGTTAAGTCACTTTGACTTACCTTGTTTCTACAGTGGCAGAATCAAGGCACTCTAAGAAATGGTAGTACATGAGCTACATCTGTAGTGGAACAGAGTTTTTATGCCAGAAGTCTATCAACAAATGATTTGCAGAACTGCACCTCATTGCAAAAGTATGTTCCCTCTATCTATTTTTTTTTATTATTTGAAATTGTTTGAATTTTTTGTTTGGTTGGATTTTTTCCCACTGAAATTTTCCACACTACCGATTTGTTGTGGCTGTTTTAATGAAATTAAATTTGGAGAATGTTTGAGAGCAAAGCATTATCCTAAAAATCTCATACTTTCTAGCACACAAACACAAAAAAAATCTCTGAATGTTTTTAAGTCAAAAATCTGATTTCTCACAATCATTTTCATTAATTTCCTGTGATGGACACATGATATAACTAATAACATGCACATGTGGTCCAAAATAAATGTAGTTTACAACTCAGTGTTTCCAGTTAGCACAAAATTTTGATTCCTAAGCATATAAAAGTTGCTTCCAGTTGAATAAGAGAAAGTAGTTGAACAGGGGTTGCAACGGTGCATCAAAAGCTATGACATCCCTGTTCAAATCATTTATAAACAGCAGAAGAATTTAAAGAACTGAATTACTACCTGAACTTCAAAAGAGACCATGTATTTCTATTAATATAAAGAACAATTGCGAGCTGTTAGCCATTATTTGAAATTGAAATTCATCAAAAGGGTGGTGGAGGAGGAATATATCTGCACTCTAATGTGGATAAAGGATCTTCTGTGTCAGGTAAAATTACTTCTGAAATAAGAGAAGTTTAAATAAACTCTAAAGAAGACATGCAACTTTATCTTGGGGGTGCCTTTCTCCCAGCCTCAGCTCAAACTCTCAGCTTTTTCCAACCAGATCCTAAACCCAACTTTAGATAAAAATTTCTGTTTCTACAGCCTCGGTTCATTCCTGACAAAGAATTTTCTGAAACTCTTCAGCCACTAAAATAAAAAAAAATTTGGTACATCATCCTGATGATTTTTTTTTAATTGAAAAATCTAACTCCATTAGAAATGCATAGTACATTTTTTTCCCTTAACATAGGAATTATTTTGTAGAAAGAGGAGATTCCATATATGGGAGCTCTGTCACCCATCACCACAGAATGCTGACTCTTTTTGCAGGTCTCAGCTCCTTGCTGTGGAAGAGGGCTGATGTTTTCCTCTGTAAACAGATATGCTCTAATACATTACACTAGTACAGCAGAACTTTCTAACATCATGTTTTTACCTCTTTTTAGCAGGTTCAAAGTATGAATAAGGGCCAATGCTCTGAATTGGAATTTCTTTTACAGTTTTGCTTTCACGGAGTTGTAGCAAGCAACAGAAATTTTGCTTTGTGTGTGAATGCCAGAAGCAGTGCTGGTATTTCAGAGTAAGCGATGTCCCTGGGACCCAGGCAGTGATGTTGGGCTGAAAGGACAAATTGCTACATGCAATTTGGCAACCTATTTAAGGGATAAAATAAGCAAGTTTTAGCATGATTATACACCAGCTCTGTTTTACTAATTGCTATTTGACTAAAAGCTGTTTTTTTCCAAAGCCCCTGGAGCTGTTATGCACAGCAAAGGAAAGTAATAATGAAAGAAAGCTTGATATTCTACATATGAGTAGCAGATTGTGTAAATCCAGTTTTCCGATTCCAATATTAGCTAAACATGCTCCTAATATTGCCACACATTGATTCAGGATAAAATGCAGCAAAGTGAGGCAGTTTGAAAAAAATTCCCTCCTGTTCTATGTGGAGACATAATGAATTTAGTAATAGTTGCATGATTAGGATATTTTGGAACCAAATTAATTCAATTTATTTTACAGACCATTTCTCTTTACTTTCAAGTCCTGAAAGCACAAAGGTTTATTCACTCTCTAATTCTCTGTAGGATCAGCCTGGGATGAGGGAAGAGATTCTGTTATATAAAGGAAGTTCAGGTAAATGGGTCTTCTTTCAGAAGAAGGGGAGAAAAAAAGACACAAACAAAGCACCTAAAATTCAGATCAGCTTTTTTTCATTCATTTAGATATCTTCCAGATTGGCAGCTCTGGATGCAGGGTGAGATGAGAGTTCTGCATCATGAAACTGTGGTCACTGAGACGGTAGAAAAAAAATCATCAAAATTTATTTCATGTTTGACACAGGACAAATATCAAGCTAAAATATTTTATTTTACAATACTAGAACTGAAGTTGTATATGAAAGGGAAAAAAAAAGAAGCCTAAAAAAAATAATAAGAGGAAGTGGGGAGGGGGGAAGGCAGTACTAAAACTGCAGTCAGCCTTCTAAACCCTTTTGCTTCTCTGATTGATACTTTTCAATTATACCTTCCCATTTCACTGACATTTGAAATGCTATTTTTTTTCTAGTGATAACTTCAAATGCTTAAGTTCCAACAGCACCAGTAACCCTGTTTAGCTGTAGTAGTAAATTGGTTCCTTGTACAACATAATGGCAGTGACAGCCTTTTGCTAGGGAAATGAGTTCTCCAATGGGACATGCCTATGATAAGACGTCCGGTTTTGAAATTGTATTTCTCTGTATCAGAATTAAATCTGGACTTTATATTTCTTTGCTGCCACTGCTCCGTAGCTGGTCCCTATACAGTACGACCAAAGACTGACAAGTAATGCTTACACAGGAACCCTTTCACTTAAATTGAATTTGTCCTTTTATGTTTCCTCCTATTATTAGCTATTAAAATCTCTCAAACCCTTTTTTAAACAGTGATAGGGTTTGGCAAACCTGAAACTCACTGACTTGGAGGAGAAAAAAAAGAAGTGTTCTACTATTAAGAGCAGTAATTTCCTTCCCTGGGTAAAATTAACTCGCATTTAGTAAAATACAGTATTGATTCCCTGTGTTATACGGTAAGATATACAGAGTATCTTCATTGTGTTGAGAAAGGTCAGGATTTGAATCTATTATATTGGCACAGCTAAAGGCCTTTTAAAAAGGATACCAAAGAAAACACAAATCAGTGCCACTCCTGGATACCCTTAGAAAATCCAAGCCTTCTTTCTTCTGGCTGTCATATTGCATTTCTTAGAGTCTTTAATAGTTAAAACAAAAGCAATGTGCCTCCCGTGATGCTTGATTTGCATTGGTACCTGACAGTACCATAAGTGTGTGCACTTAGTGTATTATTACTATGTGCTGTAATGGAACAGCACAATGGAGGTCACTAGGAGATCATCAGTATATATAATTTCATTTTAACCTTGGGTTTACATTATCACTTAAATAACAAAATAATAATCAGTCTGTGGGAAAGGGAAATTCTTTTTCCATTTCTTGCAATAAAAAATTAACTCAATGTGATCCCTATATTGGTCTCAATACTGATACCAGTTCTGTCTTATTTTTCTTCAAAGAAACACTCCTGGCAAACTTCGGACAAAAACTGCTTGGAACTACAGAGATGTTCAGAAAGAAAAAAGTTTAGATTTTGGCAATGTCCTCTGACTTGTTTCTGATTTAATTGTAGCATGGGAGGTATTCACAGTAAAAAATACAGACAAGAATGCTTTTTGACTAAGAGGCACATATCTTAAAAAGGCTATTGGACTTGTACATATACAGATTATCTATACAGCATTTATAGATATATAGCATTATAGATATATTATATATATTATATAGATATATTATAGATATATAGATATAGATATATAGATATAGAGATATATAGCATTGGGAAGGCTGTTATTTTTTGCCTTCTGTTGCCATCAGGGGTTAATAACAGTGGTCAAGATGATACTTTTCCTTGCTATGGTAAAATTACATTGCACCTATTAAATGATTACATTTTATTTTATTTTATTGAATGATTAAATTTACTGTATAAGAAGCATTTGTACCTTTAATTGCTAATCTTTTACCTTTTTTAAAACACTGACCAGAATATAACTTTTAGAGTCTCTGTCTGTGTTTTCCAAATGTCATTAATAATCAGAAATGTTGAATGCAGAAGGGCAAGTTAAATCCTGTCATTGAAACAGCAAACAGCTTTAGTCAAATGTATTGGCACAGAATTAAAAATGCATCAAGCATGTATTTGTCTTCTCGATGGGAAGCCCTTATTAATAGTTTGAAGAGTAGAAAGCTTAGCCTTATGCAACAAGCGCTGTAGTAGGTTGTTTTTTTTTTTAATTATATTTTAATGTGTGAAATTGCAGGATGCCAAGGTTGCCATTAAAGCTCTTCTCTTATTCCAGTAATTTTCCCACTTAGATTCATTCTTTCCTTTCACAAAAAAGCACTTCATAGTGGTCACAGCAGAAATGCAGTGATACTGAGCAGAGTGCAAGGTTAATTACTACTCCACTGTCAAAATATTGGACATAACTACAAGGACATGAGTCGGCTCACTTCTCTGAGAAATCTCTCCCTTTCTCTCTTGTAAGCAGGGATTTTCTAAGGAAGTGTATGTAGCTTTATTCAGAATTTCAGTAGAAATGATTTATAGACAGGCTATTTTAGAAGAACCCACTTTTTTGATTCTGACCCAGCACAGAAGAGTAGCATGAACCTGTAAAAAAAGACTGTATTCTCTATTGACCTGTGGACATGACTTCTACCTCAGGGATCCCTTTGAAAACAAATCAGGTGAATTGTCTGCGTTCAAAACTTTGTTTTGGCTTCTGACTAGAAATTCAAAAGCAAGTGTTTGTCTTCAGTGCTGTTACTCTTCCTTATTCAGCCAAGATGTGGGAGGTTTGACAAACTTGGAAAATGGCTTCTTTGTATTTAGGAATAAACCACCATATCTAATTAAATTTTAAAATAAAATTAAAGGAAATCATCAAATCTGTGTGTGGCCTGGCAGGTGCCTCAGTTTCTGTTTACTAGCTGTGGGCTGGCAGGTTGGAGTCCCCTAAAGTCCTCACTGGAAACCTACAAAACAGAGCAAACCTGATTTTGCTATCTCATTCACAAATCTGATCAAACTGCTGTAATAAAGAGTGTGTATGAATCTTTCCTCAGCTTACAATTTCTAGCAAGTGCTCAAGAATGCTTCTTCTATATATGTTGACAGAGCAGCCAAAGGCAAAATCTGACCAACATTTCTCTGGACCTCCGTCTCCTCTTGTGATCCAGCCCGCTGATGCCCCTCAGCAGGGTTAAATAACTCTCTCACTAGGAGGTCAAGATTAGTCCACTCCTATATTTCACCAAGATCATCTGGTGTTGTCATTTCTCCTTTTTGACAGCCAGCTGTTGTCACTTGATCATATTATCGTGATCCTTTGGCTGGCGAGCATGCTCTTTTCTCTAGCTGTCAGTTCCAGCCCAGACCACTTCCACCACTTGACATAATGGGTGTGAAAGTTTTCCCATAACAAGCCCAGACCTAGAAAGCAGGTTCTTATATTAACATCTTCCACCAAACCTCCTAGCATCATGCATGGCAAAGCTGATCAGGCAATACAAAAGTTTTGTATGGGTTATGAGGTCTTCAAAGGCTCTTTTGTGTGTTTGTTAAAATGGAAAGATATGACACACTAAGGTGTGTCCAGAGTTTATTTGAACTCTTTATGCAGTTGGAATGGGAAATGGGCTGAATAAATAGAAATGAAACTGAAGAGAAAACTGGAAGAATAAGTGTAGGAAATGTCTTGTGCTTTGCTTTGCTTTCACACAACACACATGTTGCTACTACTCTTTTAAAATTATTTTTTAAAGTATGCTTATGACATTATAGTATGAGTGAGAATAAAACACTCTAAATAACAATGCATGTAAAAACAATTAAAAAGCTGACCACACACCTGATAATAATCAAATTTGTAAACTGCCATTAAAACAAAGACAAATGAAAATATAAAACCTCGCTAAACCCCTAAACCCCTAAATAATCTTATACACACCTAATACATCTTTCAGCCTGCTCGGAGACCTGAAGCCTTTCAGACCAGTGGCACTGTGAGCAAACTCTTCACTGGTGGTTCTCATTTGGCAGACGACTGAACTTAGTAGTTAGAAAAGTGAGAAGAAGGGTGGGTTTTTGAATAGTCTTTAAAGGCCTTGGTGAGTTAAAATCAGCACCTTCAGTTACATCCAAAATGAGCATGGCATCCCACTTATCTTGGTAAGCATATTTATTACACTTTTTTTGGGTCAGAAGAGCTTATGTGTGGTGGCATTCTGCACTAAATGATGTTCCTCTTTGGGATGCACCTTTTAAAATTCTTCACTGTTTTCTTTATGCTTTTTTCCCTTCCTGTTATTAATGGACAACTAAGGTATGAAGACTAAGTAACGTGCCAGTGTCCAGGGCCTGATTTTGTATTAAAACCTGCTTTACCTGTCTTAATCAGCAGCTTGGATTTTAAATAGCTGGCTTTCTCAGTCTCTTCTAGTTGTGTACACATGGCATTTTTTTTTAGTTGAGGCTTATTGTCAAGTGGCTTTTTCTCCTCTGTAAAAAAATCAATACAATTTGAATTTTTCTACCCAGACTGAATCCTTGGTAAATTGTTGTGGATGGTTATTGATTTCTTATATCTGTGAGATTTTTTTTTTTTTTTAACTAGCATTAAGGTAAACAGAAGTCTTATTGTGTTCATTTTACAGGATAACACTTATCTAGACAAAAGAACACATAAGCACAGGGCTTACCAATAGGTGAGATGCAGCAAGTCAGTTCCAATAACACAAAATAAGGAGAACAAAACTTTTCCGTTGCTGAGCAGAATGGGAAGATTGCTTTCTTGTCATGAATTTTGATTGAATTGAGTCTGTGCTTTTGGAATGGGATTACTGATAGAACAAGAAACATCATTTAACTATTTCTTGCACTTTCATGCCCACAGAAAATACAGTAAAGGCAGAAAAGGTCTTAAATGAGGATTATGGCTCTTTCCTTACCCCACTGAATCTGGATGAGAAACATATATGTCTTAAAAGACATCAGGTTGATTCTTCCTCTTTAGTTCTAAACTATCTCCAAAATATAAAGGAGACTCTCCTATTTCACTCTGAAGGGACGTGGAATAGCCATTTCTAGAAACACAAGAACATAGAAAGTTGGGGAATACTGCTGAGTTTATGAAGTCTCATACAAAAACACACAAGTATTTCCAGTGATCCATGAGGCTGACAACCTTTGGGATCAAAATCTTTCAAGCAGGCATTGCAATTCCATACTGAGGCACGTAATAATAATAACACCAATAACTTTGATAAAGTAGAATGAAGGGAAAGTTAATGAATTCCATCAGAAAAATGGATAATGTGGGCTTCCTGGGACAAAGAACAGTTCTAGGGAACATGTGACCCCAGAAATTACTTGAACATTGGGAACACTGATGTTCAATGACAAACATTCTGAACTCAAATATTCCTCTTTCAAAAATGTTGATATTTAGCTTTTAAGGTATGACTGTTTTATGGTCCTGTCATACACCAGAACTACTGTGGGGAAAATTGGACTTAATTATTGCTAAATGAGACACCAAATAATAATAGTAGGAGGACAATGTATTGAAATGTTTGTTGTTTCTTCTTTCCTGTGTCTTTTTTCCTTTTTTTTTTTTTTTTAGCATTCATTCTCATTCTTTTCTGCTTCCCTGTGGAGTGTTCAGTTCCTAGGGTGGCCTGAGGAGAGATCAGTGATGCTGTGCTTTGTAGTCTATTACAGCACAGCTGTTCATCAATTAGAATGGAGAAAATAATCCTGCTGTTTTAGAATAGCATGATGTGCCTTCTATGTTATCAGGCAAAATGCAAACTGGATACATGAAACCCATGCAGTGAGGCTGCCAGTGTGAGGGGGAACCTCTGACTCAAAAAAGTTCTCCTTTATTATTCTCATTTTCTCTGCTAGTTTAAAACTATAATTACAAACTTGAGCACCCACTCTACCTTATGAAATGAAGGAGCAGCCACAGTTGCCCTGCAGGAGCCAGTAGAGCAATTAGTGAATCAGAGGTCAAGAATAAAGCTTAGAAATGTGAATCAATGCTGTTCTTATACAGTGTCTGCTCGTACTCTGCTTACTTTTTTTTTTTTTTCTTCCTTTTCCATCAGGCCTTCTTTTCTTGTAATAGCAGAGAAATGTGTGCTGAAAAGCAGATAGTTAGTGCCACTTTGCCACCATATGCCTTTATATTTGGAAATTTGCATAAACAGCAAAACATTAAAACAGGATTTTTAACCCCCCCTCAAAAATAGAAAATATATGCAGAAGTTTCAAAAGGAAACCATGGGAGTTAAGTTAAAAAGCCCCAGCCCTAAATCCCATTAATTGGAAACAGTGTATTTTATTTGTATTCATAACATGTATCTATTATGCAGACTGTCTAGTGTATAGCATACAGTTTTTATGGGGGCTAAGGAGCCCTGCTCATGGGCAACGTTCTGGATTTCTGTTGTAATTCTTAGTGTGTGGAGCAGACACCCAGAACAGCAACTGCATTAAAAACCTGAGAGTTAGAGAGAGAGATGGACCATGGTTAAAGCAGAATCGGTCCTCTCTGCTCTGCCACAAACATGTTGGCACATGCCAGTCCCAGTTGCATTCACGCTCAGTCCCTCCTGGAAGCAAAAAAATATACTCTCAGATCCCTTAAATCAATCCTCAAGGTCTGAAAGAATGATACAGGCTAAAATTTTCTTCTGAAGTTTGTGTTTTTCTGCTCTGATCAATGCTTCTGCAGAGAAGACACAACCCTAGGTATTATGAAGAGGCTGCTTCACACCTGCTGGTGGGCTGATGCAGGAGGTCTGGCTTGAGGTGTGGGTGAGCAGCTTTGGAAACTCACTGAGACCAGCAGCTCCTGGCAGGGGTGTGCTCTGGGATTCTGAGTGGCAGCAAAAGGTTCTGCTGTGATTGCTGCTGCTTTTTTCATTGCCTCCTACCCCTCTGTGCTGCAGGAGGTATGGCCAGGCCAGGCTCTCCTCTCCTGCACCCTTGCCTTCTTGTCTATATACTGACAGAAATAAATAAGAACAACCTTGACAAATTAATTAGGGAGGGGACCACCTCTGCTTGTCACAAGTAGTTAACAGCTGCAGGATATGCTCCATTCATTGTGTTTTGACATGAATTTAAGACACCTGTCTCCAGCTCCTGCTTTCAGATGTGGTAAGTAAAAGTGGCCTTCTGCTTCTGAAGAGTGCAGAGAGGTGACTTCAGCCAAGGGAAAGTCTCACTCTATCTGAGTTTAACCTAGAAACAAAAAGGAAAATTTTGCTGTTCATACTTAAACCCATTTTATTAAGTGGTCTGACCTATAGTTCTGCCTTAACAATAAACTAAGGAGTACTTGGATATGGGCTTGTGGTGGTCTTTCTTTTAATGGAAGCTCTTAGAAGAGCACTTATGTCAGAAAATATTCACTTACACAAATACAGAAGCAGCGAGGTTCTTCTGGTCACAGTGTGCCCTCTCTGGGCACTGTAAATTGGCTTGCAAATCTTTATATTCTTGTACTATTTAGCCTGTGTCAAAATATCTGAATTTTTCCTTTTCTTTCCCATCAGATTCAAATTTGAACTTACCATCTTGTTGCTCTTCTCACTTGTGTAATTAGACCTGTGGATACATTTATAGTTTTTCTTGTTTCTGTCTTCCCAGTACTCCTGCTGTTGCATCTTTCACAAACATTTGTTTTCATTTCTCCCTCTAGTAAGAGAACACACTTTTTAAAAGCAAGGATACTGGAACAGACACTGTGTTTCATTCATTTGCTTTGGCAATTAAAATGTAGCAAGCTATTTATTATTCATAGTGTCTCATGTACTACTGACTATTGCTGTATAGATGCTAAATGTAAGGAAATTGTAATATGAGACATTAAGTGATACAAGATCTTACTACAGCATTGCTTCTACTCAGTCTTGGACCAGAAGTGGCTGAAACGCAGCCATTTTGGGTGCAAATTAGACAGCATATAGATTAATAATGATAATTGGTAATAATAACAATTTTGAATGGTTAATCCATGCAATGTAGTTGCATGACTTTTTAAAAACAATCTTTAATTTGCCATTTTGTGTTGGAGCTTGTGAGCAGAATCCCAGATTTTCAGATGCAGTTGATATCTGGACATGTCTACAAATTTTGTCTAGGGGTAATAATTGGCTTGTAAACTGTAAACAGCTACTTGAAAACATGTGCATTGCACATAGGCCAGGTTTTGTGTAATCTATAAAAATTCTCCATATTGCAGCTATAGCTTTTGTTTCAGCCACCCAAATCCCTTGTGTCCTCACACAGGACAAATGGTGCTCAGCTGGGCACCATATGCAGATGCAGCTCTTCATTTCCAGCCCATGCTTGATATTGAGACAATAAAAAGTCAGTGAAGGATTTTGCAACTGCCTTTCAGTGTAGCTGGAGCCTCAGCTGTGTGTGTGGCAGTTTTACTTATCTTCCTTTCCTGGGTTGGCTCTTGTGCCACCAGTAGTGGTGAGTAAATATGGGAATGAAGAAAAGCGCTAGAAATGATTGCAAATGTGGAAACTCTACATGGTGATTTTCTGTGAAACTACCCAGTGGTTTATGTTCGTGCTGATGAAAGCACACTTTATGCCTAGTGAAATTTTCACAGGATGCTTTTCCTAAAATCTCCCCTTATTTTCTTTTTTGTTCTCGAATTCTGACTGTTCTCCTTGCAGAATTATGATGTGGAGAAAGAAGTTCAGGCAGCCCCTGCTCTATTGGTGGAATGTTGAGGGTGGTGTTATTTGCAGGAAGTCTGTATATATTCAAATCTCTGCCTCAATAAACAAAATAAATTAACGTGCTACCTTAGACTCACACTCTATTTCGTATTCCAAAGTTTATATAAAAAGGAGAGGCTTAATTCACAAATGAAATTAGTTTGACAGTCCTTCACTAATTCCAACTCAATGTCTGTCTAAGCTGCAGTATAGCAACAGTTCAGCATAACTGGCATCAACTGCTCAGAAAAAGTCCTGCACTGGAATAGCACATTGGTTGAACTTCGGCATTAAGACACATAACTGAGAAGGATGTGAGAAGAGGGACAATACTGGTCCCTACATATGGTACTGGTCCAGCTGTTCTCCTCAGTAAAAAAAAATAAAAATTCCTAGTTAAAATTTCCTAAAGTTTTGTAAAAATAAAAAATTAAAAGGTCCCTAGGAGTTGAGACACATTTGAATTTTATGTAAGTTATTTATTAAATGTGTAAACATATACTGGATAGGTTGAACAAACATAAGCCACTGAAATCTTACTAACCAGCTAAAACTCACCAAAAGATCCAGAATTCCTCAGTTTAAAGGCAAATTTTGAAGGACACTGCAGACCTTGGAGATCTGTGGATCTCTGAAACCAAGCATGCCTTTTCATAAGTATTTAATGATTGGAGACCAGCATTTGGAAATGTAAAATACTGTTGTATTGCTAGAGAGAATGAACATTTGCAATACCACTATTAAATGAGCTGTTAAAATCCCTTTATTTGCAGGTAAGACAAACACTTGAAGTACTTAAATTTCACTATTCTTATGCTTAAAGTTGACCTTATACTTAAGCACTTTCTGCAGTCAAGATGAAGAACATGACCAAAAGCTTTTTAAATTCAAGGAAAATTTAACCACTCACAGAAAGCTCAAAAAATGGCTACCATATTTTCATGCATATGACACTTACCTCAGGCAATTTGCATCCTCTTAAATGTTGTGAGGCTTGAAAATACATTTTCAGATAACCTATGCATACTTGGCTGCTTTCTGAGCATGGGACCTGGAGGAAAGGTCTGTGGATCTGTGTAAACCTGCCCTTGCAACACCCATGTACTTCTGCTGTGGCAGAATCTGTCTTCTTAGCAGATAACCTGTGGTTGAGATGTGGTACATTAATTAAAGTTTTTGGGAGAAAATAAAGAAGGTAGAATGTGTGTGTAGATTTGGAGAAATTTGTTATTTATTTGTGACTGTAGGAGACCTCAGCTGTGTTTTTCACCTCAGCGTGGAAGCATTTTGATCAAAAGCCCAGTGCAACAGAGATAAAGAACTTGCACTACAGATACTTTTTTGAAATGGAAGCAAAACATGTGGTATTTGTAGCCTGGCAATGTTGAAAAGAAATATGTAAGATTAAAACAAGCAAGTCCAAGAGTGTTTTTTCAGTAGATAGATATATACATATATACTTAATTCAATGCAGCAGCTTTGGTTGGTCTATTTCTCATTCCCTCCCTCCCCCCTTTTTTTAAAGCATATAAATTCCAACCATGTTTTGTGTGAAGGGTCTCAGTGCATACTGACATTGTGAGTGTCAGCTCCAGATCACTTTAATCAGAGAGTGGATATGCATGATAAAACGGATAAGGGACTTTAATCAAAAAATCCGCTGGTCTGGAAACGTGACGCACTCCGCCAAACACACTTCATCCCACTTTTCTTGTGCCACTGCCAAGATTTTTATTTCATGAATATGCATTGGACATGATATTACATTAAAATGTGACATTGTTGTGTAGTGGTAGGGATTTAGAATTAGAATAAATAAATAAATAAATAAATAGACTTCTGTAAAGTTTTTGTAATTGAACATTAGTATCATGTTGTGATTTTACATATATTTATTCACCTACCCTTTTCCTTCTCTCCAAATTTATTTTTGAATTGCATATTGCATTCATTCCTTTCTGCTTAATAAGAAAAACAACAGTAGCAGACAGATGCTTTATTTAACTTTTTCCTATAAGCATAATGTATAGAGTTCTCACCAAGGAATTCTATTTTTGCATACAAAATACATGTCTGTGGCTCTGTGGCTGGGGGCATTTTTGCTTCTACAGCCAGAAATTACTCCTTTGCACAGAGCCTACTCCAAAGCCTGTTTTTCTCTAGGCAGAGGCTCCCTCTGAATTTCACAGGATTTGGATCATATACCTAATAAACAGAGAAATCTTTTGTTTCCCCCTAATTTTGCTATGTTACTTTGTTTCCTGGAAATTGGTGAGGATTATAAAACTGATGAATGGAAATTTGCATCATTAAGTCTGTGCTAGTCTCAATTTTAGATTTGTACAGTTTCATGTACTTGGGCCAATCAGCTTTGAGTCGGAAGATGCAAGCACTTCTACAACTGTCTCTTTGAAAAGCCCCGCACCACGATTTCTGAGAACAGATCTCTCAGACAATATACTTTGAAACACACACCCTAGCATGTGGTGAAGCATTCATCAGACTAAAGATGAATGTGTTTGCTGTTGTACAGAATGGCACTTGAGGAAAGCAAACTCATCTAAATGCAATGGTTTGCATCTGAAAAAAAGCAAGGACCTGGTCCAAATGTATACAAAACTGTTAAATTCAGTGAAGCTGTACAGCATTGCACAAAGCTCTTGCCCTTAAGTAGGCAAATATATATAAGTACTAAATACTGCTGAGTATTTGTGGCATATCTGGGGTGGATAATGGTGAGGTATGTCACAGAACAGAGTTTCTTTTCCTTCTTGTCCCCTGACCTAGATGCTTTTGGTTAAAGGAGAGAATGATACTGCCCTCCTTTCACTAGTGACTTGAAATTCCTTAGTTAAAAAATGTTGAGCAGTTAGGGAGTTGTTTTTTTCTTAACCTGGGGATAAGAATGGATGTTCTTTATTTGCTAATCGAGGACTGTTGTGTATCAGTTATTCAGTGAGGACCTCTTCTTGTAATGGATGCATTCCGAGACTAATTTTAATTAAAGCCAAACAAACAAAAACTGTAATTACCTGACTAATGATCTGGAGTACCAATATTTCATAACCTGTGTTATTCAAATGTACAGAGGCTGTATAAAGCTTGTGTGGTGTAGAAGGTTTCTAAGTGATAACCACACTGAGAATGTGGTCTCACTTAGCTGTTATCTGTGCTTCAGACTTTCGAAAGAGAGAAGAGAATGGTGATTGTTGGCTGAGCTGTCACTGATGAAGGCAAAAAATATTGAAGATAAAATTCAGAGCTCTTTAAACTACTTCTACACTAAAGTTATGGTAATTTCAAATAGAATTTCCTTTATGAGCCTCAATTTCACCATAATTTATACGTGATATATATATATATAGATATATATATATATACACATCTTCCACTGGTGAGAGCAGAGAAAGCTTGACATTCAGTCCCAGATCCTAATCAGAAACAGAAATCTGCAACTTAAGAGGTTTTCAAAAATTTTACAGGCACTTGGGCTTAGATTTCAAGTCCCACCATAGAACTCTCTGAGCTGGCTGGTGGGTACCAGGGAGTTCAACATTGCCCCTTTCTGCAGAGTTCATTTGACAGTGCTGTGAGGACCAAGGAGAGCAGTAGGGGGACCTGTTTGTCCACTTATTGTCAGTTTGGGGTGCTGTGTGGAACCAGCTGGCCTCAAACCTCATCCTGAGGCTTTCCCTGTGTTGACCTTGCAAAATTACTACGGGCAGTAAAGTGCAAATTTTCCCCTAGAATATTACTGTTTTACTTGTGTTGTTCCCTGACACTGGCAAAAGAATTCTTATACATCAGCAGGACCTAGTGTCCTGCATACCTCCTTTAGAGCTGGACAACCACACTCTTTCTGAAGAGCCTTATCCTTCATGCTGTGATTCTTGAGTGCAGAAGAATTTATTTAAATGAAAGGATAGCTGTAGTGTTCTTAAAGCCTCAAAGAGGATACTGAGACCTTACTTTCCCACTCATAGTCAAACTGACAGTACTTTCCCACTCATAGTCAAACCTGTAGTTTTTAGTGTCTGTCCTTTTCTCTTAAATGATATTTTTCTGAAAACAACTTTTTATTCAATGCCCAACTTTGTATGGTTGTAACCATTGATAGACAAACACTGTTCATGGGGTAGGCACAAACTGGCTTTACTGCAGCTCCTGGGATTTCTGAGCTCTCACAACACTATTCTTCATTAAAAGCCTAATTCAAATTCTTCTCACTACTTTCATCCAGCTCCTAGAATCCACTACACTCTCAGATAGCTAAAACATTATGGTTATATAAAGTCAAATCCTATGCATCCTTTAGACTGCTCAGCTCATGTATAGACCATGTAAAAAGGCAGCTGGAGATGTGGGTGAAGTTCTGTCCCAGCAGAGCAAGAGGAGTGCGCTTCTGTGTAGATTTCAAGAGGAAAATCACAGTTATTGCACAATCAAATAGTCAAACATTTAATAGATTAGAAACATCTAGTATAAAGGACAATGACTTCAATAAAACAATATTCATGGTCTCAAATTCCTGTAGATTATGGGTATGTACTCATAGAATAGCTTTTAGTGGCTGATAGAGATATCTGCAAAGACAGACATCAGTCAGAACTGCCTAATGTAGAACGAAACATCCCCAAAGGAAATTACCATTACAAAAACTATTATTTAATATTAAAGGTAATTGTAACACAAGGGCATGACTCATATCCTTGTGTTACAATTAACTTAATATTAAATGATAGTTTTCTGAATGGTAATGAGGGGAAGTTAAACCTGACACTCTGTCCTTAACCCTTGCTACTATGCCTGACTATTAATATGACTAAGAGGTGTCTGTACAGTCTGTCATTTACTCATGTCACCTGTTAGTCATGATGAAGTGTGGAAGGTAGAATTATAATACCAGCTTTTACAATTAATTGGAGAATGCTCATTTTGTGGACTGTTATACAGGATAACTGACCTTTACAACCATCAGACTAGAGAGCTGATGCATTATATTGATAATGAGCACTTTAGTATGTTAGACCATGACAGACTTATAAAGATTCACAGCCTTGGCTTTCTGTACTTCATGCCATCTTCCTAATAGTCTTTCTCTGGAGCTTTTTTCAGTTGCTGCACAGTTCCAGCTGGTATCAAAGATGTGTACATAAAAAGGTGCAAGCACATTTCATGCCATGGTCATGTTTAAAACCTTTTAAAAGTCATTATTTTTGATCTGTAGAGCATACCTTTAGAGTCCTCAACACAGAATTTGGGTGTTAGTTTAGAGGCAGCCTTAGCATCACTTCAGCATAATATTTATGTTGCTGCTTATCTGTATATTGTATTGCTACTGATAGTGCATGGACAGCTTTGCTTCCTGTACTTCTGCATCTGATTCCTGAATAGAATTAACAAGTTAAGGATAAGGTAGAATGTATGAATTAAGAAAAATAATAAGAAAATCATTATATGCTTAGTCAGAATGAATCATTAACCATGTTAATGGTTACAGCATGTCATTATCATGTCACAACACATGACACAGCAGAACCACTGCCTGCAGTTTATAAAAAAAAAAGTTTTAAATTAAAGATATATACACTCTTTTCTTATCTGCTTGTAGCTGCTATTTCAGCCAGATAACTCATGTTATGAATTCATGTTATTAATTAGCAGGTTGGGATATCTGCAAAAAGCAGATAATTCTGAGATACCAGCACGCAGTCCATGAAAACAGACATCTCAGGATGAACTCACATCTAATAACTGGGTATAGGTTTGAAAACAAGTTTAAATCAGGGAATAGACCTGAATATATATCATCCTGCTCTGTGATGGGCCCTGTTGCTAGGGTATAGTACTACTGTTCTAATCTTTTCCTTGGGGAAAAAAACCCCACATAGTTTCACCTATAATCATGTTGTAAGGTCCCTAACACAACACAAAGAGAATTCCACAGGATAGGAGAAAATCTCACCAAGTTCAAATTCCACTTAATATGTAGAGGTGAGAAAATCCATGTGACTCCATTGCCTTTTACAATGAAAAAGGTGGAAGGAAAGCTGCAAAGAAATAAGATATCTTCCTCTTTTGCTGTTAACACTAGCAGATGTATGTGAAAACCCACAAGTGCATTTGTTTCCCTGTTGGACTGCCAGCAAGATAATTTCAACCTGAAGTTGCACAGTGCAAGGGATCCAGGAGACAAACACTGGAGTGTCAAGCCATGATGTTGTGCAAAGTCCCTTGGTCCCCCTGAAGCACAATGGTACCAAAAAAGATCTTATTTTGTCCAGCATGCAAACTCTGCCAGTCCAAAGCTAGCATTTTCTAGGAGATGCAGTAACCCTTTCTCCTGAGCAAACGTTATTCCATTTCAAGAAGAAGCCTTTCCTTGTTTACAATCCTGCATTGTTTGTAAGGATTGGATTGGCTACTCATGGGCACATGGAATAGAAAAATGCAGGAATGCCATCCTCTGCCTGCACAGCCACTGGAGCAGTGATGAGATATATGGCAACATATCAGGTAAAAACTTTATCTTTTTTAAGTCCTCAAATATATATTCACAGATAGGGAGCTGTCTGTGTGGCAATTATCCAAACTCTGAAAACCCCATAAATACATATTTACATGACAGATTTGCATTATTTGTTCTGGAGCTCTTGCTCAATTTTCAGGTAAGGTTTTTTATAACCTGCAATGTACTGCAGAGAAGGGGTATTTCCACCTCAGACTGCTTCAAGAAGCTCTGGCTGCTGGAGATCCAGACAGACCCAAGCCTTGCTGGGATCTGTGGTAATTTAGTAGCAATTGCAGAGATGAAGAAACTAAAAGCAGAGCTTTGAGAGTCTGCTTTTAGGAGACCATGATCTGCCCACATAAATGTTCCTGGAGTTTTGAAACTAATTGGTTGTGTCATTCCTGACTTATTTTATTATTTTTAGGCATGCCAACACTTCCAAGCTGGATATAAGAAACTCACCAGCTTCACCAGCAATGCACCTAGATCGAGCTTCTTCTGAGTTAAATCTTAATATGCTTGTACTGTGTGCAAGAACTGTGTGTAACATGGGTGACCCAACAATATCTCTGCACAGAAATGAATTAACAATAAAAAGTGAAAATTTGTGTTGTTATGCTATTTAAAGACAGTCATTGAATGAGAATGTTATTCACCTGTTATACAAACGAGCTGTACAACTAACATCTCTATTATATATTGTACAGAATGAGAGAAGATCAGTTATTTATTCCTTTTTTAATCTTTCATCAAGACTTCAGTGGTTTACAGTAGAATTGGTGATATATATAGAGTAGACACCGCAGAAAGATGTGTTTCTGAGGCAGAAGCCAGGTTTCCTCAATGCATGGGTTAGCAGTTAACATGCCTACACATCACTAGGGATAATCATACCAGACCAGCAAAGTACTTCAGGATCTGCTTACCTGTGAGCATGCAGGCAGACTAATTGACTTAACTGAGATTACATACAGGCTTAAAGTTAGTCATATGCTTTGCTGGATTTCTCATTAATCCCATGGCCTGAAAAAATACAGAAGCTTTATAGTGAACTTGAAGGCCAATGAACCAAGCTTCCTTGAAAGGCTTTCTGTGCAATTAGGAAACTGATTTTTGAGGGGTTTTTTTTGTTTGTTTATTTGTTTATTTGTTTTAAATAAAGGTTCCTAAGGGGGTGGAAAGCTTGACAAGGGAATGACTTTTAACTGACACTGCCTAACTGCATCCTGAGCCTTTCCCAACTTGTTCAGAGTATCCACCAGCTACTCCCAGGTTGCTTCTTGAATTTAACTTGGCATCTAACTTAAGGCACATCTCAGTCTATGAAATTATTTGGAGTGGCTTACTGTGAATTGAATTGTTTCAGAAGCTGAATTGTACAGTGTTGCACTTTGATACCAGTTAACATCTTAAAAGATGTATAACTTGCTGTCAGTATAAGGTTTGGTCTTTTACTACTGAAGCATCATTTCTAATGTCTGGCAAAAAATAGGATAAACATTTCAAAAATAAATATTTTCCTTCTTAGTCACCATTGTGAAACTAAAAAGTATTATTATTCTACATTGTATTATATATTCTATTATATTATTATATATTATTAATATTATTAAATACTAAAAGCAGCTTCAGGGATTCCACATGCTCAAGTATAATGCCAATTTTTGTGGCATAATCGTTATGTCCTATTTATAGAGAAGAAACAAACAACTAAACAACTAAATTATTCCTCCTGTTACATATTTCTGAGGATTTTTTACATAGAGTTATTTCTTAATTTTTTACACTGGCATCTCATGTTACATTCATGGCCCTGGAAACGTCTTGCATTTCACTTTAAAAATTAGAAAGAAAAATGAATGAAGCAGTATCATATTTTTTTCTATAGTTGTGGAAGTCATAATGGCACTTCTCCAAGAGGAAATAGAAGTTTAGCTTTAACTCAACATTGCTTCTACACCCCTTTACATAGCAGTATTATTCTGATCATATTGTTTTATAGCAATATTCTGGGTTTTTCCTGACATGCCAACAGTTCACCAGTATTGTATAAAAGCAATGCAGTTTGTGGGGTCTACTCTAATACAAGAGAACTGGGCAATGAGATACCTAAAACTTAGGTCATCCATGCAGGACCTCATATGGGGTGGAGATCATTGCTGATTCACCACTAATTTTTGTTTTGCCTTGCCAATATGAAGTGCATAGCTCCTGTTTATGAATGTTATATTTTGTTCAGAAAAATAAGCCTAAAATGTTTGGTTTTTCATCCATCTAACACCAGGATGTACAGTTGGCTCCAACACAGCCTTATCTCACTTTGCTGATTCAGCTGTCACACCTTACAGGGTCTCTTCTTTTTCAGAATGAGGTGCAAGATCTCAAGAAGTGTCCATGGCTTGAAAAATCAAACAAACCTGATGCACCTCTGCTGTTTGCTTAGGATAAGTTCTGTGGCAATATAAATGGAACAATGAACATACCTGCTGTCCTATAGAAGTTGTGCTGTTTCTTAGGTCCACAGCATTGCGGAAATTACAAACTATCATTTGTTATCTTAGAGTAGGGAAAATTTACCTGGAATGTATTCATTTTGGAGATTGTTTTAAAACAAGACATATTCCTCCCTTTTCCCTTTATTTTATTCCCATTTTCCCTTTCCTTCTTTTCATGCTAATACAGCTCACTGGTTCATCCAGCTCTGGAGAGCCTTGCAGAGAATTTACTCTTAATTGTGAAGGTGTAGTCAACCTATTGCTTCAACCTATTGCTTGAAGGATGCTTCAAGTGCTAGATGTTCTTAAATATTTTTTTGTTTCAACAGTAGAAAGAAAATTTGTATATTTGTTTGGTATTGTGTATTTCTGTTTGTTTGGTACACGTGATAGAAAACCCAGTGTGTAAGAGACTGGGGAACTTCTCAATAGATACTACATTGAAAATGATACCGAACAAGCTTCATCTTTTGAGTTTTATATCATTGTCTTGCAATATCATGTAGAGAATTAAAAAATATAACCCAGCATGTTAAAAAGTCTTAGCACTTAGGGGTCCTGTTTTCATTTCTAGTAGCCTGACACATAGAGAATATCTCAATAATGATATTCTGATTTATCTGCTATCTAATAATGTTCTTCTTGCCGGTATTCCCATTTATTCAAGTTGAGTTTTTTTGCATTCTACCTGTTGATATCCAAGCAATTGAGGCAGTGCCAAAGCAAGTCCTGGTATGTGTGCAGTCTGCTACTTTGTTTGTATTATTCACTGAGATTTACTAAAAATAGAAATTAAAACACCATCTAACTACAAACTGTGTGTTTCTCTTTATTTTAGAGCAATGTTTACCATGGCAATTTTGAGAAAGGATCCAATGAATTCAAGCCAGTAAGTGTGTGATGCAGATTCTGTATATCTCTAGGTTTAAGTCAATGAGTCTGAGATTTCACATAAATAACAACCCACCACCTCTCCTTCATATCATTTGCACATCTGGTCAATGAGATGGAGTAGCTGATTTTTACCATCTCTTCTGTATGTCTCATGGCAGGTTCTCTGGGTACCAGTACTGGTCAGTGAGCAGGTTCAGATGGCTATGTTTTCACCTCCCTGTAAGTTTCACACAGTAAATGCTGGTGTAATTATAAAATATCTGCGGGTGACCTTTCTGACCCCTGAGTAATTTTGTTTGCTTTTGATATTTAGTCATAGCATATATTTATCACCAGAGCAAACTCAGCGTGGAAGTGGGGAAAAATATATTTAAGTAGCTCTTGACTCTTTGAAGCCAATAGTATCTGTTTGGTTTTGCTTGTTCACTCCTTGTAGTTCATAGGAGTGCAACTATCTCACAGAGGATAGATAGTGATTTTTTCCATCACTGATGGAAAGTCAAGAACATTTCATCAACGCAGAGAAGGTCTGATTGAATGAGTATTTAAGGATGGTTTTTTTATTGGGTTTTATTTGATAGAAGATAAGAGGATCTATAAATGGTAAAATATCCAGCCTTCAGCCCTAGTACCACTCTGCCACTTGCTGATGTGCTCCTGAGGGGAACTTCATTAAGGCATATGGACCCTAACACGATGCCATCCTGTGTGTCTGATCTAACACCAGCACATGGAGCAGGACTCCAGGCTAATCCAGGGCTCCAACAAGGGCAGCCATACCAAGGGTGAAACCATAGGGGCTTTAGGGGTGTGTGCTGAGGGTCTTGAGCCACTCATTGCCATTGCCTTTGCCTGCCCATTCCTCCCAGCCGTGTTACAAGGAGAGGGGCTGCATGAACGCCTGCAGTGCTGGCACCTAGAGTGATACATACCTGTCCTTGGGCTTGAGTGAGCAGAAAGATTCCCCATGAAGTCAAAAGAGCTTGTGTGATCTTTGATGCCTGCTGGTGTGAGCATTTCAAAGACATTGAAGTTATAGCACCACCCAGACAGCAAAGAATATGGAAACATTAGTGACCATCACCCTCACAAGGGGCAGGTGGAAGGAATGGTTTGTCCTCCTAGGTTGCCACAGGAGGATTCTCCTCTTAGACAGCTTGCTCATCTATAACTGGGGTTGGAAAATGTAAGCCAAAATGGAATCTGCATTGAAAGAATTTTGTGGGCTGTACGAATCATAAGGGTAACTGCTACACAAAATACTGTCCACTGAGGCATATATTTTAAAGGTTAGATAAAATATCTCCTAGCCATTTTTTCCAGTTCTTTTCTTTTTATAGTCCACTGCAAAACAACAATAGATAAAAAGACTGTATATAATGCATGTATATTTTGTTGGGTTTTTTTTTTACCTTTCCCAAAGGAGTCTCTGTGCTTCCCACACTAATTGTAGGTTTTTCTGAAAATGCTACATGAATCATTTATAAATAAAGAGACTTTAAAATCCCTAAAAGACTCCCTGAGGTATTCAGTATTTCAGCATAAAATAACTGTTAAATGGAGTTATTCTGAATTAGCATTTACTGGAAAGTGGTGAAAATAAAGTTTTCTTTTCACTGTGAATGTGCAATAATTCTTTTACACAGCTACCCAGGGTAATTGACAAGTGATTTTCATAATTCAGGTTTTAGCAGAGAAATCATCTGAAGTGGCTAACATTAAATGAACGGAGCTGCTATTAAAATATAGCTTTCAAGAGAAACTGCGTGAGATGTCAGAACCAGGGGCTCTGTGTTGAGACCTTAAAAAATAATTCGGGCTATAAAGTAAAAACACATACATTCAAGCTCCACAATAAATTCATACGTACACCCTCCTCACACAAGCATATACACACTTAAAATAATAAAGAAGTGTTTTTCATCTTTCTCTTAAAATCCTGTGATTATTTTAGTGCACAGATAACCCTAGAAAGTCAAGGCACTCAGAAAAGGTAACTGATTTGCATGACTCCTTTGGACTTCGTAACCTTGACTGTCCATACCCACTGTACAATCAGAGGTCACATTTGATCTCTGCGTGTAAAATTATGCAGAGGAAGCTTCCTCAACACTTTGTAGTTGATTGACAAATTGGTCTGTCACTCAAATGCTCCTTCAACTTATCGTGAACAGTAAAGAAAATTATCTGTTCTGTGCATATGTGAGAAAAAGCCTGTTCATTAACCTCTAGTCTGCTGAAGCTGTGGAACATATAATGCTTAGAGGAGTATGTACTATATAAGAAAAACATGCAAAAAGATACAGGTGTGTGTATATATATACATATACACATTTAAATATACATATATATAGATATTTGTATGTGTATATTTGTGTGTATAACATATAAAAATGTGTCTTCATAAAGTATGATACATAAATATTTCATATGTATATGTACATATTACACCAGTTTCCAAGGAGAATTTTAGGCACGGTTTTTCATGAATTTTGTACAGCATGGTAGTTACAGACAGGCAGACACCTCTGAGATGATTCCTACAAATATTTGTTAGAGCAGGCTTCATAATCTAAGATGCCTGTGACTATTATCCCTCAGATATTCTGCCTACACCGTAGCTCTCAGATGCTGGGCTATTTACAAACATTGCTGTATCACAGTGCAAGGATTTAAAAGCAACTGACAGTAAAGGTAGTGCCTAATTCACTTCAAGTGTTAAGCAGAGGCAACTCAGACAGATTTAGTGGAGTTATACCTGTTTATCTCAGCAGCAAATTTAGTTTTACATACCATGGAACACTCATGTGGCATCCAGTTGCTTCAGCTTAGGGAAATATTTGCAAGTCATATATATGTATGTGTCTTTTTTGTTAACTACTAGTCAGTGTATTTTTATTTATCTGTCTGATCTAAGTGAGAAAAATTAATTTCACTAGGAATTTGTCACTAAATTATCTGTGTGTAGGGTGTAGCTGAACCTCAACTAACAATATCTAGGTGAAAATCTGAAGCTACGAGATGATGACACTTCTGTGCTTTGCTGGGCAGGTTTTATTCCCACCATAAGCCCTGTGTACAGGGTAGCAGAGAGCAGTTCTGATGCACATTCTCCTAGTTCAAACTTTTGAAAGTCCTGTTCACAGGACAGCTGTGACTTGCCAGCTGCTGACTCACCCCTGGCAGTGAAGAAGCATGACAGGTCAAACTTGGAGAGAGTGTCTCTGCCCTCTTGACAAGATCAGAGGGGTTTTGAGTAAGGTATTTGCTTCAAATCTAGGTTGTTAAGTGACACAAACTTAAAAAAAGTCCCACAAATATAAACATCCAAAATTGGTGTTAACATAATTTTTTTTCCAGTAAAAAGTTTTCCTTCTACTATTTAATAATTTTTCTTTGCCAGTGGCTGACTAGCTTGAAGTCTTTGAAACACTGAGCTTTCTATAAAATCCAAATAATTCTCTGTAAATCAAAGTACTTGGCATGCTTGCTGCAAAGCCTGAAGCTTTTTTTTTTTAAGGTAATCTCTAGAAAGTAGTTTGTACTCATGTTTTCACAGTGATTAAATATGCAAAGTAATTTTCATGATTATCACCCCGTTCTGAACCAAATCAGATGCAGCTATGCTTCTCTTTGTACAAAGCCAGTTATTGGATCAGATTCCAAAACAAATCCCCTGAATTTGGCGGATCATCATTTTAAAAGGGGGCTTGTTAAGGTAATGATTAAATTAAACCACCCCTTTAAGAATATTTAGATCTGGTCCGCCAAGCGGAACGGTCTAATGGTTTTTAAATTAGAAGCTGCGAATGCTAGTGAATTTCTTTTGTGGGTCAAGTGGGTATTAACAAATGCTAAGACTGTTCTCTCTTTTGTCATCACCTTGAAATCTGCAAAGAAAAGTGAAGAGTGGGAAAGACACAAGGAGAGAAACACTGTTGGTATTTTAACATCAGTGCTTTTAAACCAAGGGCAGCCTCAGATTTACAAGGCTGGATAGGAGAAGGTATGAGATGATGTTGCTAGTAATCTCTTTATACCTTGCTCTTGAGAAAGAGACTAAAGCTCGAATCTTCAAGGAAGTGGAGAACCCAAGTGCATTCAATTCTGGCAGTCTTAAGCTATTGCAGAGGTGTAATAGCCTGCTAACCACAGAAGCGTGGATAACAACCCCTACCTGTGGCTTCCAGATTTCTTAACCCTGTCAATTTTAAATGTGCTTTTTAGCCTCAGATGCTGCTGGGAATTTGTGGCTGGGAGAGACAGTTGTTTCATTGTGTGGAGAGGATGACTGGATCCTTTCCAAAGCCAGAGACTTCAGTTTCTCTTTTTGATACCCTAGGCAAACTGTTTGTCACTAGTATTTTACATCCCTCAGTACTACCTAATACTGGAGTTCTGTGAATATTGGATTTATGGGGCATAACAATCTCCCTGGTGGGAGGAAATCCACATTAAAATATAAATCTGTCAAGTCAGGTCAAGTCACAGCTAACAAAATACCAATGCTGATATTCTCTGCTTAGTCTCTGCTTCTTTTCAGTCATATGTAGGTTTCTGAAAATGGCACCACTTGGGCCAAATTTTTCCTTTACAGAAATGGTTTAAAAGAAAAATGTTGGTTAGGGGCAGAGGTGAAATTTGAGTTTGTTTGAGAAAAGTGGGGAGAAAAATAGCTTTCTGTGTATTCACACAAAATCCTTGTGAGTCTTTTCTTTATGAGTAGCCTTCCAAGCAAGAGTAGTGGTGGAAAGCTACAGAAAAAAACTGTAACTGGTGAGGTGCACTTCTGCAGGTGAAAAAGTCAGTTTTCAGTTGACTGAATTATGACCCTTTAGAAATTGCATGCTTTGGACAGTTGTAGGGCTTTTTGCTAAGCTTGTAAAACGTGCACTCAAGGAGAGACATGCTTTGTGCTTGTGTATGAGTTTAGGGAGGGAGAGAGGGCAGAATAAGTTTGCTGTGAAATGAATGATTTTCTGACCTGATGAAGTGGTTAGGGAAAGTGGCTTACTGAGCTGAGTCCTGGGCTTATTCTCTGCAAAGTAAGAAGGCAAAATGATCAGGCCTAGACTGACTGGTATGAAGTAGGATTTACAGAGAGAAACAGCACTCCAATGAATCCTTCATTTTGTTGCTTGTATCCATCTTACCCCACATGGAATACACCATCCAGATCTAGGGTTCTCTACACAAGGAAAACTCAGACCTGTTGGAATGAGTAGAGAGGAGAGCCGCTGAGTTGATCAGAGGGCTGGAGCACCTCTGCTGTGAAAACAGGCTGAGAGAGTTGGAGCTGTTCAGCCTGGAGAGGAGAAGGCTCTGATGAGACCTTACAGCACCTTCCAGTACCTAACAGGGGCTGCAAGAGGACTGGAGAGACACTTTCTACAAGGGCATGTAGTGAAAATAGGATGAAGGGGAATGGCCTTAATGTAAAGGAGGGTAGGTTTAGATTCAATATTAGGAATAAATTCTTTACAGTGGGGGTGGAGAGGCAGTTTTAACAGGTTACACAGAGAGAGGTTGTGAACTCCTCATCCCTGGAAGAGCTCAAGGCCAGGCTGGATGAGGCTCTGAGTAGCCTGATCTAATGGAAGGTTCCCTGGTCACAGCAGTGAGATTGGAGCTAGATGACCTTTAAGGTACCTTCCAAACCATTCTATGATTCCATTCTGTAAGAATTTATCTATCAATGGGAGACTATTATCCTGTGACAACATTTTAATACACTGAAATGTTATATTCTAAAAATTCCAGTAAAATGCTGATAAGAAGTTTGTAACTATGATGAAAATAATTAGAGTAATATTACTGTTTAACACCTGAGAATACAAAAAAAACACCCCAAAAATGCACCCTCCCACTCATTAACCCAACCAAAAAAATCCAACAAACATTATTCAGCGTTGTTAAACAACCTTAAGTCTGCTCCTTGCATATAGACATGGAAATACATGTGGTCAGTTCTTAATAACCTTCCACATCCTATGCAGTGCATTAAAGCAAACAAAATATTTTAATGCATACTACTCAAGATGCCAGTTAGGCTGATCAGATTCTAATTTGCATGTAAGTTTGTATAATAAATATTAAGCCTTTGGTTCAGATTGCCACATGTAATTATTTTGGTCAAGAAATCATTACAGTGCAAAATATTAAATGGAAACTAACGTTAATAATATTAAATTTTACGTTTCTTTTTTCTTTTTTGAATCAGAGAACTTACTTCTCACTAAAAAGCCTTTTGACTTTTCATAAATGTGATTTTGACTCAGGAACAATATTTCTAACAATAGAAAGGTTGCAATGGGATGGACTCAAGCCATCATGCTGTGTAGTCTAATCTGACACCACAGTGACCAGGTTGTAATGAACTTCCTTCACAAGAAGGCTTAATACATAATTAATGTAAATTCACGGCAGGATTTTTATTCTTTCTTTAAAAGCACAGGGCACTGATTATTTTAATATCTGTTTGGACTGTTCCCTTATTCACAACTGTATTTTCCCTAAAATAAAAGTGCTAACAAAGTTATCTCCCAAAGTGTTTGGTGAATAAAACCCTGAAGTATTTCTGCTTTGTACATCATCAGGGCCCAGTTAGCTTGAGAGAGAACCTGAAGTGAAGTTCATTTTCAGATAACAGTTTTTCCCAGTGCCCACCTTGATCCCCACTCCTCTGTAACTTTCAGTTTATTGTAGAGACTATCTATGAGCAATCACCAAGCCTGGACCCTCATTCCTGCCTTCACCAAAGGAAAGGTGTGATTGAATCTTGGATTTTGGTTTGGGCTGACAGTTTAAAATTAACTTATCTGTTGGTCCCTATTTTCTAAGGGCAGAGAAGACACTGTATTTCTGGGAAATGGGCTGCATGTTCTGTCAGACAGAACACAGTATTTCAACAGCACAACTTTAGAAGTGCATACAAGTATTATCTTTGTTCCCAGAAAAAGAGAATGAGACTGAACAAAGCATATTAGTCTAAAATAACTTCATCTTCTCTCTAGTGTTCAGGCCTTAAACCTAAGAATCACCCTTTCCTTGAAGTGGACACTGAGAAGTGAAGTTATGCTTCAGAAAGCCTTTTGGAGCCTGTGGTTTTGGATATGCTGCTGTTGCTTCAGGGCGGTCGTGGACAAAGGTGTCCCACTTGTTCCTACAACTGCAGACATGGAATGTGTAGCCACAATTATTTGCAGGCTGAAATTACTAAAGTAAAGATGGAAAACAGGTTGAGAGTCTGTTTTAAATTCACAAATGTTGTCTCTAAAACATGTTTCCATAATAAAATATAAAACTTCATGATAGCACAAGGAAGTTAAATGGATATAAGCTCCAAGCAAGAATTTTTGGTTTATTCTGTTTCAAACATTTGTTTGAGGTTTGAATGTGAATATTTTTAGACTGCCAGTATCTCAACTGGCATCTAGCTTTCTCTGCTGAGCTATAAGGTCAAAGCTCTGCTTTTGGGTTATCTGCAGAGGGGATCTTGACTGCATATTGTGCACTTGATGCCTGCATAAACCAGCCACTGACGTCAGTCTGAGTTTCATGTGCAGATTAGAGCTGTGTAAGCTCTTCACAACAAAATCTGAAGTTATGCAAAAGCCTCTAGTAGTTTGCAGTTTGAATGTGGAAATAAATCCAGAAGATGTTTATGTAGCATTTGACTCACTAGCAAACTTTTGAAGGAAAATTCAAGACTGTTTTCTCTAGACTAAAAAGGTTATTACTTTCTTTTTAATGCTTAATGCCATGGTTATGCTGTCTGGTTTTACATACTCTCATGGAAGGCACATTGATTAAACAAAGCAGTGAGAAGCAATATCTATACTTTTGAATGTCACCAACATATCTGCAAGTTTTGAATGCAAAGCTTTAACCCCCAAAACCTGGAAGATTCAAAGATGGAGGAATGACATGAGCCAAATGATTGAGTTGTGGATTGGAAACATTCTCCAACCACAACCCACCAACCAACTGGAATCAGACTTTTTCTGTCCTGCTCAGGCACTATTCAGAGCAGAACCTGAGGAGTAAAAAGTGTATACATTAGAAATTGCCTGCTGGTCTAAGAACTGAAACCAGTAGGAGTTGCATTACTGAGTGAAAGTTATGAGCCTGAAGGCACAGATCTTTTGTGGCAGATGAGGAGATTCTCCCCTAAATATTTGTGAAGTAGGGACTCCCTTTGTGCAACATTTTTTGTGACTCTTGAGCAGTGTATATATTTTACCTGAAGGGACCAATTCCCAATGTATGTGGGTGAATTCTTTGAACAGGGAAGTCAGAACTACACACTGAGAATGTCTATCAGAAGAGTTGCTCTTTCTCAAATAATATCACTTAATTAAAAATTGTAAAGATATAGTTACCTTCTCAGACAGGAATGGGTCCCTTCAGAATAGTTCTAGTCTATTAGTAAATAATGTACATTTAAAAGCATATATAAATATATATTTAACCAAAGCAGTCATTCTGGTGTCTTAGATAATTAATATGCATTGGAGAACTTTCTATTAGAAAGACTTCTTCCTTTTTTCTTTTTACTTTAAAAAGTGAAGAAGTGAAATGCAAAAAAAAAAAAAAAAAAAAGAAAAAAGAAAAAAGAAAAAAGAAAAAAATAAAGTCACTGAATAAAGATAGGCTTGGGACATAACCCATAAAAAACAGGACACTGAAACTTCATTAAAACTTAAGTCTAGAGAACTTGTTTTGTGAAGCTGATTTTCTTTTTTCTTCTTCTCTTTGACAGCTAGAATTAAAGGACAAAGTGTCAGCTTAATTTTAATTTTCCTGGCTTTGGTCCATCTGTGTTACAGCCTTAATCAGGAAGACATAGTTCTGCTAAGGGTCATATTATTTTTGGTCCATGGAAGAATGCTCAAGGTGAACTGCAGGGCAAAGCCTTAGGCAGGATGTTACCAGAAATGGGATAGGGACCTCATCTGTCCTTCAGAGACATAATTGGCATAGGGATGTTGCCACTGTGTGGAGCCAGGGCTGTTGTAGGAGCTTCTTGGACTCCTCTAGAACAACTTGTCTTTCTGTTTTCCACTGGCCAACTCCTCTCATTTTGGCCCAAAGACCTCTGCCTTGCTTTGATCAGTTGTGAATCACCATTTTCTGAGGCTATGAGTATATGAAGGTAAGCCTTTGTGCTCTTAGAGGACCAAAGGAGCTCTGACCCTAAATGGCACTTTCCAGTTACTGCACAAATGAATGTTTTGTGACCATGCTTCTTGATGGAGGTGGTGTTTGAAAGCTTGGCATGTTATTTGGAGGAGGAATTTCTCAACTGTTTCACCTGATAGAAATATTTTTGTTATATTAAAGAAGTGGTAAAACAGAAAATAAAATAAAAGGAGATTTGGTTTGAGTTCTAAATACCAGCATACATACTTTTCTGACCTGGACTGCATCTATCCAGTTTATTGAGTAAATTATGGAGAGATTTGGAGCAATGTAAATTCCATTGCACCCAAGTAGAAGTTTATGAAATCTCTAAGATCCTTGAGTGATTTAGTGTTTTATAACAAACTCAAGTTAATAGTAAACAATTCAAAAGACAATAGTAAACAATTCCTACCACAGTGCATGCTTGAAAGCTCTCTGAAATCAATACACAGGATCCCATTGATTTCAGTAGATTTTGCATCATGCTCTAGCTAAATCATAAGATTCAACCAGAATTTACTCTATATGCTAAAAAAGAGATGTCTTTTTTATTTCCCTGGGCACAGAACAATAATATAATTTTACTCTGTTATGCTACTGAGCGATTGATACATATGATGAAAGATGAATTCTGATCTCTTAAAGTAACATTAAGCCAGGATGTCTTTCACATTTTCATATTGATATGTGAGAAAGCACTTTCTGCTTCATGTGAGATGCTAGAAGGATGGCACTGAAATTTAGAATGTATATAATTCCTGCTGTATCAAGGCCCTTATGAAAACAAGACTGTTTGTCTTGTGAGGCTGTCCTGGCAAGCCAAGGCTTAAATATAAGAAATAAATGCTCTTCAATTTTACAAGAGCATTGTGCTTCTGAGCTTTGCATTTTTTCTAAACCCCAGGATAGTGTAAGAAGAGCTAGGGAGGCAAGCTTCCATGTCAGAGAAGAAATGCATACAACTCTGTAATAAAGTGCAAGGACGTTCCTTTGACTTGTTGATTTACTTTATTATAGGGACACCATTCATGTTTCTATAATTCAACTTATTTCAACACCTCCATTATAAACTTTATTTTCTTGCTGAAGCAAATGCTGGCATAATCCATCTGTTTCAGTGTCCTGGAGTGCCTTGTTTTCATGTTTGGTAATAGTTTTTTTTGGTGTTTTTTTTGGTTTGTTTTTTTTAGCCTTACTTCTAAGAATGAAAGTTGTATGAAATTCATGTCTCTTTCATATCTGTGTCTCTGGAGGTGTCATCATACATCATTCTTCTCATTCTTGCAGTAGAAAATGTGCATTTTTAATAGGTCCAGGACTTAGAACTGGAAAACCAATCTCATATTTTTAGTTCTGACAGAGATTGCCTTGCTGTACATCTGCACTGATGAGCTCAGCAAGAGTTTCTTCAGCAACTTCTTTCTGTGTCTTGATACTGTGACTCATGAGCTCTGGTGGTACTTGTTGAGGGGACTAAAGTCCCTGATGTCATAGTGGGAAAAGCTGAAGGGTCACTGTACTTCCTTGGAAAGTACCATAGTTCCCAGTCTGAGTCTCCATAAAGTAGAGGCAATAACTAAAGAACAGAAATTTTGCATGGTAAAGACGGTAGGTAGGTAGGAACAATAACCTCTCTGATACCATAAATCACCAGAGCTTGTCAGACAGTGCCCTCAGTGCACCAGCCTGTAAAATATAGGTTCTTTTTTGTCTGTCTTCCCTGCATAGGTATCTTTTCAGTTTAAAGTAGGAAATGCAAGTATGTGCTCATTTGTGTGAATGAGTAGAGAGAGGTTATCTTTACTCCTTGTGTTTCTTATCAAGGGAAAAACACAGCTGTGAAGCTTGGAGAGACTCACCTGTCCTATGAGTGGTTTGCCTAATCCACAAATGTTTAGCTTGGAAGTCTGGCCCTAAAGTTTTCAGGAATGTAAATCCAATTCTTAACTTCACAAGCACTTTTGGGATACTTGATCCAAACCTGAAAATTAGTCCTTGGACCACACCAATACATTTTCTTGCTGTCAGTCCTCTTATAAGGCTTGATTCCGTGATGTACAGGTGCAGATGGGCACTCCATGTGCATTGGGAAGGATTGATGCACCAACAGTGAGAGTTCAGGCATGTACACCCACCTGAGGTCCACATCCAGGAGTCCCTTTGTATTGTTACACTCCTGTATTCAGTGTTTGCATTTAGCATTTTTAAAATGAGAGAAAAGCAAGGAATGAGAAATGCAGAGGCTAATGTTTCAGTTGTGTGGTTCTCGCAGTTTTACCTATTCAAACAGGTTTAAAAAAAGAAGTCTCCTACCTCAGACTCATCCTAATGTGAAATTTTATTACAAAACCAGAATCCTTTTGGGACTTTTTTCTTGCATTCAGTGGTTTGGAACAATGACAATATAAAGTATTCCTGTGTAGATATTACTTCATGGTAAACTAGAATATATATTTCAGACAGAAAAGTCATTGCAACTTCTGCTGCATTAAAAAAACCCAAACAAACAAGAAAATGAACCTTTCATATACCAGTTGTCATGTTTCAAAAACTTTTTGGGTTACTGTGTTTAGATATGATTAAGATTCCAGATTATCCTAGTACTGAGTAAACACATTGTTTCACTGCCAGTCTAGGCTAGTTTTCTCTCTAGTTTGTTTTTCACTGTTTCACTGGATGATTTTTTTATAGATTTCTCTCTTCAATAAAAGTCCTTGCTTTCACTAATATAACATTAATTTGTGATTGATCTGTCCTGAAGTGAAGAAATAAGGTCAAAATATATATTGGCATCCTGATGGCTTGAGCTGGTCACTGCCTGCTCCTAATCAGCAGCCAACTTTTCAATTAAGAGGTGAGAGTGGGTGATCTGTACTGGTTTTTCTATTTATCTCATCTCTGAGGAGCAACACATTTTGCCCTTCTGAAAACAGCTCTGAAGACTCTGTGGTTCAAGTTAATTTTGATCAGTGTCTGATCTCCACCCCATATCTAAATATTTCACTGGGGTTCTCAGCACTGTCCAAGTGCTTGGAGGTAAAGGTGTGAAATACAGAAAATTATCAGAGGAGTAATGATGATAATATCAGAAGAAGATAGACTGGTGAAGCAGCTAAAATATTATAATCCAAAAAATTGTTATGGGTAATTTTCTTCTCATAACCTGAGGACAAAAACTTTATTACTCTTTAAACTCCAATATAGCACCAATTAAATTCCAGCTTAAGAACTAAGGTTTCCAGTCCACTTTTCATTTCAAAATGTGTCTCCTATTCTTGTTCTCAGAAGTCCCATAAGAACAACTTTATATTCTTCCTTTTGTTCATCTTCATATTTTCTGTAATTAAAAAGCATGAAGAGATATTATGTTACAGAAACTTTGCCAATGTGCTTTTGGTTTTGCAAAAGCACATCCTTAAAATCATACTATTTTTTCACACAAGAAATAATATATTTTGAAAAAAAAGGAAAGAAACTTCAAGCCCTTTTCTTTTTCTCTTGCAGCATTTAACTTTTCTACCTCACAGCTCAGATTGCTTTTTTTTAATCAAAGCAGCAATGGAAGAACAGTCCTTACACTCAAATGCAATCACATTTAATCATATTTAATATCCTTATTTCTCAGCTGATCAGACTTTAAAAATTTGATTGCTTTAGTTTGATTTAAAACTTAAGGTAAGTCAAACCCAGTAAAAAAGGTATAGTTTTGTTGTTAGTGTGTTCCAATGAAGTGGTTTCTTAACATGCTTGAGCTTTTGGCTTGTTGTGTTGCTGGAAAAAAAGATTTCTGAGCACCCTCTCAGTGTAAATGGGCAGAAAATAAAATGATACAATTTTAGCCAAACATGATACATTTTGTCATTTAAAAAAAGTTGATTTAATGATACATTAATCTTTGTCCTACAAATGAAAGACTTTGATTTAGTCTGAATATATTTTGTTATCTTTTTCTGTTTTCCTCAAACTTGTTTCACAAACAGCTTCAGTGGAATAGGTTTTTGAGTGTTTTACTTCATATGGAGTTCAAAATAATTCCACTTGACATTGAAATCTTCCATCTCTGTCTGCAATCTTTATTTTCAGTCTGTAAACAGAGGACTGTAGCTGAGGCCATTGCCTTTGTTGCAATTTCCCTGTAAATTCCAGAACATTACCTAACACACAAAATGCTTGCTTCCTACTTCTATTAATGTAAAAGTAAACTGTGTACTGAGCATGTCAGACTTTCTTTTCATTAACTTTACCTGGTTTCCTTTGATTTCAAACTGGATTCTTCACTTCACAATGGAGAGCACACTAGCTGAAAGTTCCTCTTGTGACCACCAATCATGATGCTGAAATATTCCCAAAGACTATATGCTTTAGAAGCAAAACTTTAGGGACCCATTTGTCCAGTAAACAAATACTCCCTTGAAATCTTCTGAGTGCTTGTGGTATGTCAGTCTTTCTTCCATGAGAATGAATAGAACAATTATGCTTTCATATTGACTGAGACTGCAGAATATGGTAAAACTTGATCCTCCCAGTCCAGCAAGATACATAAAATTTTCTAAGCCACAGATGAAGTGAATGAATGAAATTAATGAAATGTTCCATTCCTTCTTAATTTGATGCATGTATTCTGGGTGAGTGAGAAGGAACAGAGCAGGTTTGTGCTAAAGTTCAGGGTCAAGTCACTATGGAGCTTTAATACAGTCTTGGAGGTTGAATCTGAATTTCTAGAGCTGTTAGACCATGATGATTTGATAGGCATATGTAAACTGTAGAAAAGTTCCTTCTGAGATACATCTCAACAATAGTGGGAGGTAATCAGAAAGTATGCATGTTGTCTGTGTTGACATCATGGATCAGTCTTATATGGAAAGATTATAATTTCATTAATTTATCATCAAGGTGAGTTTATAAAATGATGGGCACTGCTTGCGAGTCTGGTAGGCCTCAGAATAAAGCTTTGTAATTTCAAGGTCACATTAACATAGTTTTATTATTACTCTCTTCAGTGAAAACCTGTTATCTGAAGAGCACATATTATCTTCTGTGAAATTAATTCAAATGTGCTAAATTAAAAAAAAACACAACAACCAAAAAGAGAGACTGCAGCCCCCACTTGGCAAGGAATACCAGCCATATAACCTATTCCTGGTTACTGCTGGTGTATCTGTACCCAGCTCTGCCACAGCACCTGTGGGACAAAGTGGAAAGTGTAAAATGCTAGACAAGGGAGTGCATTTGTGAGCCTGCAATGTGGCTTTTCTGTACTGACTTTCATTATGTCCCCTGCGTTCACAGCTTGTCCATTTGCAGGGCATTACAAATAATGTGATTTTAAAAATAAAATACTAGTACACAATGTTCCAGCTGGCTAGCAGTACCCTGCCTTACATTGTTCAGTCTGACTCTGTGTTTGAGTTCATTTTAATAGATAAAATATTGTGTAAGACTGCTACATAGATACAATATACTTCTCAAGAGGTAGATGAGTTTTGAAGGTAATGTGAAATGATTCGATCATAACTTGCAATGTATGTTGTGAGGGAAGGCATTGCATTGATATAAGATGATGATTTAAGTTTTGGCAGACATTGAGTAACAGTTACCATGCGTTTTGCCTCCAAATTCTCCTAATTCAACTTAATAGGCAAATCATGTTTTCTCTCTGCTTTCCTGATCATCCTCCATTAACCTGCAGTCTTTGATAAATATGCATTGCCTCATAATGTTGCATAAACATTTTTTAGAAGGCAAATAGAGAGTAAACAAAACCCAAGTTAAAATGATATTAAAGACTTTGATGGCTTATTAATCATTTATACAAAGCTTATTAATCAAATGGATACTTTAAAACAAAATGCTTTCTTCCAAAATCAGAGAACAGAGGCCTTTTCTCTATTATGAGATGAAGGCTGGCAGGACACAGTTCTCCATCACCTGTAACTCACTTTTAAAAGTTCAGACTCCAGGAACATCCCCATACTAATTCACTGTCCCTGTCTACATGTGAATCTGATTCAAGGGCTTTGTGTGCTCCTGGTGAAAAAGTAACCATATACAAAACCCTGCCCATCTCCTCCATCACAGTTTTCTTCCTCTTTCCTTCATCTTCCATTTACAGCTAATATTTTTCTATATCTGTGTCAAATCTCTGGTGAAAATGAACAGTGTTACCTTTGCTTTGTGTGCCCAAGAACTCATGGATTTGAGAAATACAAAGAACCTCCCTCCCCCAAATCAGCTTTCCTCTGCTAGAGGTTTCAGCACCCCAAGTGAAGCATAGCATTACAAGTCACTGTTTGAGTCCTCATGACAGCTGAGTGTCAGGCTGGCACATGGCAATGGACACTGGAGGCTGGGGAGAAACCTCTGACAGCAGAACTACTCATGATGAAGAGGACTTGTGTCCCAGCTGAATGGAAATCTTTGGAGAAAGGTGGAAATTGGCAGCCAGGAGTGTAAGGACAGTAAAACCCACTAGACCTTCTGCAATGAATCTGAAAAGATAAAATGGCTGCTATTTTATAATTTGTAAAATTATACTTGATGGGCTGGTTACTCTTTTAAATGCAACTTCTACAGAGAGAAGCTGTGGTTCAGTATCACTGTGAAGCTGGGTCACAATGGCAAAGGAGTTGGGTCCCTAAAGATCTGAAATTGCAGTGGAACTCTTAGCTCCTGTATCAGATGTGTAGTAAGTGCTTTTACTCAAGTCATTCTGATTAATGTATCCTTAAAATTACATGGGAAATTCCAGGTAATTTGAAATCAATAGCAAACTTATGTCGACTTTGTAAGGGCCAAGATTTTACGTGTAATTTAGACAAGGGATGTGTTAACCTTGTTTTGGTACGTGTTAACCTTGTCATATTGAAACACAGTTTCTTCCTAAGTGTTTAACTTGCCTGGCTGAAAATGAGTTAAAGGTTGCACAGCCTGGTCCACATTTAAACATGTTAGCTGGACCACGTTAAAATTCACTCTTTAATTCCTAGTCTAGACAAAGTCACACTCTACTGGAGAAGGAAGAAACTGTCTACAATCTGGGTGATTAATGGGCTGAAAGCAGATGTGAGATATAAAAGAGTTTGTAAGCTTCCTTTACTACCTGGAGGTAAAGTTTGGCTGTCACAGGCAAGAGAAAAGGGATAAATTTCAAAGAAGGCTGAAACTGCAGCCAAAATACATTAAATGATTACACGGCCAGGACTTACTTTGATCACACCTCAAAAGTAAAACAAACACAAGCATGAAGAACAAAGGTTCTTTTCCCCCCAAAATAGCTCAAAAGGATGAATTCATTAAAGAAAAACAAGCACACTAGGGCAAGGGTACCAAACCTGTCGTGGTGTTTTGAATCCCTCAGCCCCGCAGTAGGGGTGAATGTGACTCCACTCAGGGCACTGGCCCAACCCTGCAGTTTCCCTTGAGCCCCAGGGAGAGATGGGGGTGGCTGTGAGCCTTGGCATACCTGTGAGCTCCTGGGAAGGGAGCACAGCCTTGCTAGTGCATTCTGTGCTGGCTGGTGTTGATGTAACCTGACACAGAAGTCATCAAACAACGGGAAATCAGAGCCAATGGGAAAAAAGAACCAAGGTGTCAAGAAAGAAAATGGAATACCAACTTACATGGGCAAACATCTGTGAGTTGCAGAGTTGCAGAATCTGGTGTCATCATTTCCATTTGAAGCACAGAAAATTAGAGAAGGGAGATATGAAATAGTTTATTCAGGTCATCCAGATGGTGAAAGGTAAAAATCTCTGTTTCAATCTGGTGCTGTTTTATAAATATCTACTAGAGAAGAAAGAGGGAAAGTATATTCATATATATTCTGGTTTGGAATATTCTGCTCTTGAAGGAGCAGGCAGTGTAATGAGCAAAGTATATTCTCTCCTTGTGGCTGGACTTCAGTCAAGATAATTTTGCAATTAGGAAGGCAAGGTAGCTTGTCTTCTTCTTTAGGTAGTTTAATCCCTTAGACTGAATAATGACTTCTCTGAAAAAAAAAATTAGATTTTAACATCACTTCAGTTTTATAGTCTTGCTCTGTATATTGTTATAGGAAGCAGTCAAGCTCCATGGGTATATATAGTTTATAACAGATATTTCTGTTCAAGACCACATTTGATAATATTGACACTTTACACTTTCAAGCCTCTCCAGATTTTAAGTAACTTCATAATTGTGAGACATGCAAAAGACTACAACCCTATTTCTCTGTCCCACCTTTCCTGATTATGTAAGAAAAATTTCATGTTAAGCTCAAAGAAAGGCAGCATCACTGTGTTGTCTGATAGCTTGCATTCAAGAGATTGAGCAGATGAATTTGCAGAGTCCTGCTTCTTGTTTTACCCATCTGTAGACTGAAGAAAATTAATTTTCTCTATATTATTTTATACACCAGACACAATCTCAGACCCTCATTTTACCTATACTCAGAAGGATGGGGTGACATATTGGCTCTTTCTAAAAATATTTAAGGTTTAAGGCTGCAAAGTTTGTTTTAAAATACCCAGTATAACTTAGGGCTGATTTGTAATTTATTGTAGATATTCTCATGTGTTTTGGGGTGGGGGGAAAAAATCTTCTAAAATCTTAGTGGGAAAACATATAAACAAGTTCAGTTTATGTAAATGATTTCTTGGAAAGTTAGGCTGGATGAGATTATTTATTTATTTTTAATATTGCTAGCAAAAGCTCTAACAAAATAAAAACATATAAGCAAAAAATTCCTTCTACCTGGATATTGAACTGTGCCCACATTAGGAGCTTTATTTCTGGCATGTTAGGACCAGGAATACATTTTGGTTACAGGCTAGGCCTACAAACACACTTTAAGTAATTCCAACAGCTGTGTTTCTAATTTTAAAAATATTGTTCTGATAACAGATCAACAAATAAACAGAAATCAAACTGAACCCAGAAGAAATCCAAAACATTTAAATTTTAAAATTTTTTTACATAAAAGAAAAATTCTGGTATCAGAAATAAACAATAAAGAATGGTTTCAACAAGCAATCCAAGCATTGCTATTTAAAAAAAAATTCTTTGTTTCAAGTCTTATTTTACACATTTTGTTTTTAAAAAGAAAAAATACCACATAATTACTGTCACACTTTTCCTAGCACCTCCTTCAACTTTTATGGTAATAAGTAATGACAGCCTCAGTTCCTCTGTCAAGGGAAAGGGTGAAGTCTTCATTTACTTCTAGTGTAATAGATTAAACAGGAGAATCCATTTTAGTCAGGGAAGAGTGGATGTTGGTGAAGTTATGAGCTTACTGCACCTTTTAAAATGAAATATTTAAACAAGTGGAACTTTATGTGGTTGATGCATTAAGCTGACATAGGATGTAAATCAAACAACACCTAAATGTCCTTTAACAAAGTCAATTATATTATATAAGCGTAGCAGAGATGGAACTCCTTTATCCTGTGCATCTGTCAGTTTCTCCTCCTAAGATAAAAACCTTTCCACAGATGCAGAATATAATTTATAACTGCTCAATATTGTGCTATAAACTTAAAAGAAAATTAAACAAAAATGTATTCTTTATTAATGTTATTGTGAAATGGTGTTCCATAATCGAAACATCTACTGGAAACATCTACTCAGTTCCTGAAATCATCTCTATTAGATTATGTAGATACCATCTAAGAAAATACTTCTAAACTTAATCTGTCAAGACTTCAAAGAGTCTATAAGCAAATACTTAGATTTGCATTAGATTTTTGACTTTGAAATCCATTATTGTAAGTTCCTTGCTGACTTTGATGTGCTGCCTTTACACCTCCTCTCTGAGAAAGGAAGTGTAAAGGCAGCACATTAGTTTATAGATGTTCACAGACTGTTTTTCGGATAAGGCCATTTAAATCTCTTTTGAAGGTCAATCCCAGCTCTTATCATTCAAGAAGTAATAATAACAGAGAGAGCCTGCCTAGACTAAGGACTGCTTTAAAACACAAAATAGCAGGGGTGGAATGAACTTACTTAACTTTTGACCTAGCACAATATCAGCATTCTAGTGTTTTGCTGTGACAATGCCCTGCTAAGGCATAGTGTGAAATTTCAATATAGGTGTATGGAATTAAATGATTAAGGAGAACAAAAGGTTGTAGGTGTTTAGAGCTGGCTTATTTTTTACTTTCATTTCTTTGATTTCTTTGTGGTTGTTTGTTGCAATTAATAATGTATTGGGGAACCAATAAAACACTCTTTGAATCACACACTGAGATACCCCATGTTCAAACACAGGACAAGATTTTCCATTATGCACATGCCAATGGTTTAAAACCTGGCTGGCTAAATTTAGACTCCGAAAATAATCTGAAAGCAACTTTCTTGTTTTTCCCAGGCCTGATTTTTCTCTTCACTAGACCACTTAACTAACTATGGAACTAGGCCTGTTTTGGATCTTTTCTGCTCTACTCTTACAGATGTCATTTTTCTATAACTCATTAAACAAATTTTGAACCTTTTAGGAATATTGTTATTTTGCTTCTTTTCATTATTTTCCCTGATCAGTAAAAATGAGAAAGTTTTTTTCCTTCTTTTAAGAAACATTCTGCATGCAAAGTCTATTTCTAGTCACTTTGTCTAGCTCCATTTTGATTTCAGTGATCACTTCTCATTATGGACCAGTCTTGTAAGGAGAAAAGATTTTAGAAGCTGTTGCCTTCACCTAAGGGACCTCATTCTCAGAGGATGAAGAACTACTTTTGAATGAAAAATTTGGCAAAGAAAGCAGTAAAAAACACAGCCAAGCCTGAAATTATTCAACATAGTATTAAAAAATATTCAGCAGCTTTTTTTCCTTCTTTTTTTAGGTTTTGGTGAAGTAAGGTAGCGATCATGGTTTTATATGTTCTGCTAGTAGAGTGCTGAGAACTCTAACTTTGCAATAACTAGATTATTTGCTTGTGATTTATGAGTAGAATGAGTTAGTTTTGAAACTGACCTTGTCCAGATGCAGTTTTGTGTGATTTCAGCAGTGTTTTCTGTACTGCTAATGAACTAGTAGAGGTGCTTCAAAATGTCAATGCAGCACAATCATATTGTAGGCAGCTTTGTCTCTGCTATTCTAACAAGACAGAAAAGTTGTGCTCTGAAAAGAGCAGTGCTGTCATAATCCCATACAATAGATTATAGAAGTGACCAATATTGAAGAAATCTGCAGGAGAATGTACAGGTCTACAGGATTTCAAAGTTTTTTTTTTTTTATCTGGAGTTCAAATCACCCCTGTAAAAACAGCAGGGCCAAACTGATTCCACAAATTTTATGCCAGTATGTTTGAGGTGTGTTTTTATATGCCATGCTTTCTTCTTTCTTAGCCTTCACGTGACCAGGAGAATATAACATCACTGTGTTTTTTGAGAAAGTAACTTTAGAATGGGCTGTTTTACTTGCAAAGGGATTTTTCTTACCAAAATGATTTGTAAAATATACAAAGGTTTATAATAAAAGTAGCCATTTTAAAACTTATGTTTAAATCATGGATAACAGTGCGAAAATTCAGATACGTCGTTCCTCAACCCACTTAAACACAAACAGCACCTAAAATGCTGTTTCAGCATATTACATCTGTGCTACAATTCCTCAAGTGTTTTCTCACTTAAACAGTTTCAGACCCCAGCTTTGCTTCTGTTGATTTTAGGTGCTTATCAAGTTCCATGTTTTGAACAATTCTTGTACTTCTCCCCTGGTCAGCAGAGCCATGGAAGATTTGTCATCCACTTTTCTTCAGATGGGACGTGATACAGAGAGAGGAAAAGTGTTCCACAGACACTCTGTCAGGGCAAGTGCTTGGGATCACCAGTGCAAAGGTCTAGGTGAGTTTGAACCATTGCAGTGACCTTTCTTTCTGGATCTAGAGCTTACTTCATGGCTTTTGCATCAGAAGATGAAAGATTCCTATGTATGAGCCACTCTTCAGCATGCAGTTATAAGGACTGCTGGACAACTTAGCAGTTATGGATTGCACTGAAAGAGGTAGTGCTCTGGTGATGTTTTGTCAGTACAATAAGTGTATGGCTCTGACTGCTACAACTTCACAGGCAGGTTGGAGCATTTGTGCCACAATCTGTACTGTGGAAGGCTGGAGGAAAGCAACAGCTTGTGGGTAGAAAGGCTACTAAGCCCTCTGCACACCAGGAAACAGTTTTTTTATGCTGAACTTTTCATTCTGACCTAGAAATAAAAGCAATCCTAATGTAGGTCAGGAGGAAAAGAAGTAGTTTAGGCCTCTTACCCTAAGCTTACATTCTGTAGTAGGGATCATTCCCGTCACTGATGTCAAACACTAGATTTAGATAGTTAAAACTTTAACTCCTGTAGCAGTGATGAGAAATATCCAGGATCTACTTAGATAAATGTAAGCTTATATTCCTTAAATGCAAATAAAAAGCAGTATGCCTCAAATTCTTAAGACACTGGCTGAATCTGATTCAGGAACTTTAGTGTACATATGTAGAGGATCAAAGTAAAACTTCTTTTACAAATACTTTTCCAGAGATTCATAATTTTAAGACTCCAGCGTTACTTCTTTAAAACCTTTTAATGTATCATATTCTTTTTCTTCTTAGTTAAAAAAAAACCAAAAAAACCCAAAAAACAAACATTCTCCTTCACCCTGTAAACCCTAAAACTGCCCAGGAGGATCATTGCATGGGATCTTAGATTCCACTTTTCTGTGTTGTAGTTCTGCTTGAGGTCCAGTTTTCCTGTTTTCCTGCTGACCTGACAACAACAGCGTATTTTCTGTCTGCCTGAAGATCACTGGAGAAGTGCCAGTCATAATCTTCTCCTTATTGATTCTGGTCAGCAGCTATTGACAGCTTTAAAAAGATTATGTTTTAATTGGGGATCAGATAGATGGCATTTTAAGGTATTTAATTTCACTTTGCAACTCACTATAGATTATCTGAGCGGTTCCACAACTCAAGGAGGATAAAGATGAATGTGTTGTCCTTTTCTTTAGGTGACCCTGAGTGCAAATGTAGCTCAGGCTAAAGTGACTGAAAATCTTTTTCTATCACTGGGCTGAAAAGGTTGAATGTGAATTCATTAGTATTATCTTTGTTTAAGGCACAATATCTATATCTCACCAAACTCACTTCTTCAGTGGTCACACTTATTCTCATGTGGTTTAAAAGAGAAATAGACTGGTGGGGGAAAAAAAAAGAAAGATCAAGACAAAGTGTAAGAATTTGTTTTGTCTCAAAACATGTATGTTCTATTACAACTCTGCAAAATGGGTTTATCATCACAGAGATTGTATAGAGGTCCATAATTTGATGGTGATTTCATCTTGCAAAGGAACTTCAAGGTGGTGCAGAATAAACAGCCTCCTAAAACTATATTCTGCATTTTCAAAGAAATGAAGAAACCCTTACAATGAAAAGCCATTCAAGAGACAAGCAATCAAAAAAAAAAAACAAAAAAACAAAAAACTAACTTCTGAGACCTAAAAACCCCCATGTACCTCAACCTGAACAGCCAAAATCTGATCATTCCAACTTCAGACTCAAAATTGACTAGTAGACTGCCTGAAGATGCCTTCAAGGGTTCTAGATCCATCTCCCCAGGAGGTGCTTGGTAATACATACTGATGAAGCTCAGAACCTAGTTTCCCATGCACGCCAGGTTCACCAAAGGTTATAATTTCATATTTACTGGGCTGTAAATTGTAGAACAATTTTCCCCAGACAACTATTTTTTTGTCTATCTAAGCATGATTTGAGGGGACCAGATTTTCCAACATCTATCTAAGCATTGCAGAGAAATTCATCATGTTGCATGGGACAGAGCTGATGTGTCTTAAAGGTGTTACCTTCACTACACAATGATACCTCACACATTATTGATGATTTATGGAAAAAAATCTAACTATGAGAATTGGGTTTGTGTGGTCGTGTTTTGGTAGGTCTCTATTGCCTTTTCAGAGCCTTAATACCATTTCATCAGGAGTGTATTCCTCCTCACACAGCTTCTGAGGGACTGGGAAACAGTTATCCCTACTGCACTACTGGAGACATGGAGCATGGGCTGATAGGCAATGTGTCCAAGCTCACAGTGGAAGTCAGCAGGACAACGGGGAGCTGAAAGTCAAGGCTGCATTCTGACATGAACATCATTTATTTTCCTCAGTAGAAATCTAACTAAATAATAAATGTACAGGAAATCAGAGTAAGGAAGACTTCTGTGGACTTTTCAGAAGTGATAAGCCTTTCAAAGAAGTTAAAAATGAGGTGTGCTTTACTCTGAGTTCAAGATTTTTCAGTGTTGGCAGAGTATTAAGTCCTGTTTTAACTTGTAATCTTGAGGAACTGGCTGAAGCGTCATGACTTTAGGAGCCTTACAAAAATACGGAGAAAAGAGTTTAAGCCCTGTGGCCTCCTGAATGACTCCTGTTTTATTCCAGTTTTTGGTGTATAAAATTTTCCTCTCCTTGTTGGAACATTAGTCAGTTAGACTTCAAAAAATCTAGGCTCTCAGATCAGAAGCAGAATATGTTACTTTGGCCAAAGATGGAAGAAATAAGCCTGGAGGAACAGAATAAAAATATGAAGATGGATCTTTGGAAACTAACCAAGAGACCTGATCAGAACAGTGAGCTGAAGTGAGAGAGGGTGCAGGCCATCTCTCTGGCAGCAGTGCTCAGGTGGCCTACAGGAGGGTGACAGATATCAGATAAGTAAAGGGAGAAGTGAGGTTGCTGTAATCAAAGAGAGAGATGAATGCAGTGCAGAACTTAAACTATCCACCAAGGACAGCCTTCCAGAAATACCAAGAAATGCTGTGTGCAGCAACTGCTTTTGTACAAAGGATTTAATTGAAATAACCTCCAAGCCCGTGTTGAGAAGGCTGTGTTAATTGGCTCTGCCAAGCTTAAATGTTGAGCAGCAATTTATATTTCATGCACTAACTCTCATATGGGCCAAGACCCAAAGAAAACAGTCTTTCCTGTGGGTAGCAATGAAGACGGTGCTTTTTCTCTTTACATCAGATATTACATATCCCAGAACTATTTCCTTACATTTGAAAAGGCTTTATTTGTGGCTGAGGTCAGACTGACAGACTCCAGAGAAACAGCATCATACTGTCCCCATAAAATTTATTCTCAGAAAGTGGGTGACTACATTCCAGGATGGTTTGGCTGATAATTTTATTGTTGTCAATCCATAAGAACATTATAAATATCATAATCAAGTAATTGAATTATAGTAATTGACCATTATTTCTGTTCTCACAAAAGGGCTCTAATGAGAACTAACTTTGCTCTTTCCTGAGCCCCTTCTTTTACCTGGGCTGAATTAAGGTCTGTCCTTTTAATCTCCACGTGGAAGTCAACCTCTTGGTCTTTCCCAGCCTCAGGCTCAGCCTGGGTTATATTAATTTGCTTTTAGTGGTCAGCAAGCTCAAGGAAAATCTATGCTCAGCTACTCCCTGCTGTTTAATGGGCTGATTCAACATCAGAGAGGGAGAGGTCTCATGCATTTTCCTCAATTTTATCCTTCTTGCTCCTGATTCACTCATTCAACTACGCTAGTGATGGGAACGGTGGGACTCCACACATATAGATGCAATCCCAGCAGACACTGATATTTGAAGCACTGTGTTCTATAGACCTGCTTTGAGCAAGGTTAGTCAACTCAGTGCTTAAAAAGCTGGCAGCCATCTGGAGACCAGCCTACGCCAGAGTTCAAAATTGTTTCCTTCCCTGTTGGTAGCAACAATGGGGAGGGGGGTGGTGGGTTGAAAGCTTTCTTAGAAGCAGAATTGGAGAAGAGCAGAATTCACTGCAGGCTGAAGTCACGAGGTAACCCCTGATCCTAGAGGTTCATGGACACTGTGCTCTGTAGTACAACCTCTGCTTAGAGGCATCATTAAACTCCTGATAATTAGCAAGTCATTAGGTTTTGACTACACTTAAAGGTTAAAAGGAGAAACTTTGGTGATGGATATTTTGTGTTTTTCCTTTCTCTTGTGTTATGTATTCTCTTTGTGCTAAGTGATTCTGGTGCCCATCTCTCACCCACAAGCTGAAATCAGCTCGTACTGAAACCCTTTTTTGAAAACAACCCCAAAGTTATGTCAGCTTTTCACAAATTGAGGCCACGTTAAAAAAGTGGTGGGTAGGAAAAGTTTAACACCAGTGACTCTTTAATTTTTGATCAGAGCCTTGAAGATGTGCATTTGATAGCAAGCTAGAGAGCTGTATTATAGCTCTGCAGTGCAAATCTGCAAGATGACTATCTAAGCCTTGATGAGATAATGTGGGGCATGTCATTTCCTGTAGTCAATATTTCCTGTAATGACTCCTCCAATATGAACTTTCTTGATTAATGTTGTTTAAGGACTTCTATCATGTTCATATTTCTATCCACACAGTAGTTAAGGCTGTCTTGCAGTATTTGGAACAAATCTCAAACAGTACCTTTCAGGCTCGAGACAGTCAAAGTGTGTCATCCTTACTGTTTCCAAGGAATTAAGCTAATATTCCTAGGACACTTTTTGTAACAATTAAAGTCCTGTAGCATTATACCTATAAGTCTAGAAATAATTTGCAACATGTTTTACACTTTGGGGTTAGTATTCCCACATAGTGAGCTATGTAAAACACATGCAGAATTATTAGTCTGCTTATGACTTAAAGTGAGGAAAATGCAACAACAATTGTCCTTCAGAGTGTTGAATGTAGTTCAGTTCATTGCATGCTTGTAGAACAAATTGAGAAGTAGAAATTAAAATGAAATAATATTTGAAAAAAGAAAACAAACAGTACCATGCCATGTAGTGGAAGGATGGAGAGGAGGATTGTGAGGGACAATATGTGTGACATCTGGCTTTCTAGGCCTGCCATGTGGACAGAGAGACAAGTAACAATTTGTATATAACCCTTTTGAACTGCCTTTCCTGATATAGCCTACAGACTTTGTGAAAACTTTGGCATTTGTGGAACCAGCTCTGTGTCCCATCCACTTGGCAGCCTGTCACATCTCAGAGGACATCTAACATCATTAGAGCACTAGAAGAGTACTTTTAGATCCTAAGAGTTCTTTGCCTCTGCAATGGCTTGAGAGTGCCAGTGTTGCTCTGGAGGGCTGTAGGAAAGCTTGACCCTGCCTGTGGTTACCAGCAAAACATCCTGAGTGGTGTGCCTACAGCTTATTGTATCAGAGAGAAATCATTCCTCTCAGACCCATGTAAGGGATTAGTATTTTCATTCATCTGGCCTAGATTTGGGATTTTCACATGGAATTGTGTGAAGCTGCAACTAAAACCAGGAGTTAAGTGCTTGCCTTCCTTTTCAGCTCTCTACTCAGTAATAGAGTATTTTACCTGCAGATAGCAGCAAACTCCTATGCATTGTAGAATAAAATCTTATCCATGGGGTAGTACATATTTTTTTTAAACAAAATTAAACAAAAAGCCGCAACAGTCTTTCACTACTCAATTGATGAAGCATGGCACATTGAAATTTTAGCAGGTTTTTTTAAATCCTATATCCCACAACCTGACACAGTGGCATGCTCTTGCTGCAGTAGCTTCTTCTGCTTTTATATGTACAGGTGAAAAATAAGTAGAGGGAAAAGATGTAAGTGCTATGATTCAGACTTTAACCAAAACAGAGATAAGAGTCTACAAAAAAAGCAGTTTCCATTTCTTAAGGGAGTATAAATGGACATCTTAAATGGATGAGAAATAAAAATATTTTGCAATGGGTATCATCTAAAGGCTTTGCCCCTTAGGTATCAATAGAGAATAGTATCTGCAGTCCAAGATGTTATTGTAGCAATAAGCTATAGAGAGGGCTGAGTGGGATGACAAAAAGCTTTGTGTGTTACAGTAACCCCTCCCTCCCCCAAGTACAGACATCCACTGCTTTGCTTGCTGCCTCTTTGCTTTTAATCACTTTTTATTTTTTTTTTTTTATATTCTTAATTTCATTTTTCTGACAGAAATTACATTGTTAATATTATACAAAGTGGACCTGTTCATGCATATTATACGTTTACTTTGATCTGACTTACTTGATACTGAAAGACTTTTCCGAACCGTTGAAGAAATTGAATGTAAAATGAGGGTGCATGAACAGACAGAAATTATGTAGTCATGCGATATTTTGGTCCATGAGGCCTGGAATCACCAGTATGATCCATTTATGGTACAGATTTTTGCCCTCTGTTTTCTGACCTCCTGCTGCTGAATAACAACAGACAGTCCTGGTGAACACTGTTACATGGCACAGTAAAGTATTCTTGTTCTCATCAGCTGGCAATATTTAGATTGCAGTCACTCCAGAAAATATGTAGGCAGGTGCCACGCAAAGACATTCCTTCACTCTCTGATGTGAGCTTGAATTTGGAAAAGCTGTGTGATCATAGAAATCCCTTTATCTTCTCTGGTGACAGCTCTTTTTAGCATCAGTGGCACAGGGTAGAGTGGTACATTTTCAGAGGGCAGTTCACAGGCACACTCTGGAGATTGGGCATCCAGTTTTAACCTTCTCACATGAAAAGGATATTTTGAAAGCTGAGGGTGGGCAGGGCTCTGAGTCTAAAATGGTGCTGCAAGTCTTGAGTGCTTAAGGTCTCAGGCAGTCAGAAAGTCAGGGAAAGTTACAGCACAGATGTGCCCTTAAAGGAGGTTGCTTTTCAGTAGCTGTTCTGCTCCCCTTTTTATACTGTAGGTGCACTTCATATATGAGTCAAAAATTAGAGTTCAGTTTCAAACAGAATGTTATGAGTTTACACATTTCTACTGCTTTGTCTTCCTGCTTTTTGGAGCTGTGTATATTAGAAAATCCTGTATGTGAGAAAAGTGACTGAATAAAAGATATTTCATGTTTGTATTTCCCGTGTCCTGCTTTTTATAAATTTAAGAGCTAGCCATTGCATTAAGAAACTGTCTTGGGGGCACAGATCTTCCGTTGGTAAATTGTCAGCGCTCCAGTGAAGCCAGTGAGGCTGAGGACCTGCCTGACTTTGCAATCAAGCCATCAAGTAAGTATTTCCTGTTGGGGATAATCTATTTGGTAAATATGGATGGTTTCATCTTACCAGAAATATTTTCGTCCTTCCCCTTTGAATTTTTGTACTGAATACTATCTGGTCAATCAATAAATAACCTGATCAGCTGCCCACCCACACAGACATGTCCTTAAGGCTTTCTGTGATCTTGTAACAACCCCTTGGCAGCAGTTGTGGAAGTTCTGGGAACCATCTTAACTGAAAGCACAGAAAATACTGTTTTAATGAGAAATGCACTACATTTAAGTGAAATGAATTTGGACCAGTGCACATTGTCAGGTCATGCTTTAAAACCTAGAATTGACAACAGTGCCTCTCTGGTAAATTTTCTAATTCCATCAATTTTTAATGTTTGAAGCCTTCTTTCAGAGCTGCTGGTCTTGGTGTCTAGGAATTCTTCCTTGAAGAATGTTTCTTAGTTTGTTTTAAAGTAGATATTATATCCACCCCTAATCAGCAGACAGTTTGGACTTGTAGTCAGAGCATGGCTTGAAGAGATGCTTATTACTTTGATATATTGTTGAAAGATTGTATCCTCTGATTAAATAAATTTTGCTTTTTCTATCTACTTCCCCCTTTATCTTTTTACTTCAAACACCTTCTTAATTTTTATTTTTATTTTATTTTTAATATTATGTCCATTTCCATGTCTGAAAATGTGAAGCTTAAGAAAAGCCTCTCTTATACTCTCCCACAGCCTTTTGCAGGTTTTTGGTAATCTGTCTGTCTCTTACTATCATTTTCCTGAAGACCAAACCCTATTGTGAAAAGCTGTTTCTCTCATTTATTCATCCATGAAACTACCCAAAGTTTTTCTAATAAATCCCCCCCACAGCAAGCAACTAACAAAAACAAAAAATAAAAAATATTTACAGTAGATGTGATTTTGAAATATTTTTCTGAATGAATGGTGCCCCTTTATATATGTGTTAAAGGACTTCCCTGGCCTATTTATTTGTTGCTTCATCTATGCTTCTGCAAGCTATTTAGGCTTGGTTCCTTTATACACATCTTTCATTTTCAGGGCCCTGCACAGTTTCTCTCCATACCTGCTCCTTTCCCAGCTCCGTGGAGCCCTGCTAAGCTGTCCTGGTACTCACTCGTGCTATGAGCAAGCAGACAGTTGACACAATGTCTCTGCTTGCTGTGAGAGTCCGACAACTTCATTGTTGGATCAAGCTTATTGCCTGGTCCACCACTGAGTCTAAACTGTAAACAGCTGTGGATCTTTGTAGTCATTAACAGACTCCTCTCAAGTGGTGCATAAGCCTGAATTCGCCAGGGAAATAGATTTGGACACGTGCCTAATGGTGATACTTGCAAGTTTTAGAATGGGGGACCTGAAAATGGGCCAGCAACCCTGTTAAGCTTAATTTCATTATTTATTTTCCTCTTAATGCTGTGTATTCCCTGTCTCAGTGAGTGCTGCTGGAAAACTGAGGAATTTCAGGTTGAACATATCAGGAGCTGCAATCTGCAATGGGAGGCTGTGGGAGGGCTCTCAGTCACAGCAGCCCTACCTAAGCAAGGTGTTTTCCTGCTGTTAAGTCCTCAAGGTCAATGGCAGTGGGATGCAGAGTGGTGAATCTCTTTTTACAGTGATTCTCCTCTGGCCAGGGTTGAACTAAAGTAATTGTTTTGATTTTACACTGTTAGCAGAGATAAGGTGGAAATGGCTTTTGCTTCATGTGAGATGTTAAGCTGTCAGTAGCATGAACTCAAGACCACTCGAAATTTTCACAGTGAAGAGAAGTGTGATGAACAGACAGGTGGTGAAGAAAAATAATCTGTAATCAGTAATCTGGAACCGGCAGTGAGCCCCAAATGAGACCTTGCAGAGACAAGGGTGTGGATCTCTTTCGTTTGCAAAGCATCCTGACTGCTAACCTGTTTGTTAGTCTAGATGTTCTAGTTCTCTTTTTTTTTTTTTTTTTCCTTAAATACCACCTTTGCCAGACCATGCCCAGTCAAAACACAATTGACATTTCCTGTAACTGTTTTAGTCAGAAAATTCCCATCAAGCCTGAGAGTTTATGGGTGTGGATCTGACCCTGGAACACCTAAAGGGCCTGTATGGGATTTAATTTTCTGGAATTTAGAGAGGGAATTTATCCATTAGATGACTCAGTCTATAACTTTACCCTGCAGGATTAATGGTCACGATGGATTTGGGTTTTGGCTGCCTCTGTGTTAAAGTCCCTGCTGTGGGGATAACTGCACCCACTTTTGCTGCTGAACAGTGCCACTCTTATCAAAAAGGAGTTTATATCACTTCTCAGAATACATAACAAGCTGTATAATTTAAATACTCTTTTAAAGACCTCAAACAACACAAACTATGGTCTCTACTTTCATTCCTTGTTTTTCATTCATCGTGGTTCTGAATTTTGCTACATAATAAAAAAAAAGCATGAAAATATTGATACATTGTGTTTTAAAATTTCTCAATGTATCCCTAAACAGCCTCTCATTAGGTCAAATTATTGACCCGAGAGATTATCATATGGTAGCTGCAATATTGTTTAATGTCACCTTAGCTGATGTTGTAAGGTATCTGTTTCCTCCATTCGTATATATTACTATATATGTCTCCACCTGAGCTGTCTATGTGTTGAATTCTGGCATTCCTTGCATCTGCCTTAAATAATTGTGTTAAAGGAGCTAAAGGGAATTTCGATAAAATGCACAGAACCTGGATGACCTGCCCTAGAGCTCTTACAGATACAGTGCAATGATCATATACCATTTACATAATATCATCGCCTTTTGCAATTTATTAAAGAAAGAGGTGGGGTTTTTCAAAGGTTTTTCAAAAGATTTTATTTTTAAAAACAATGTTGACAGTTCGGGCAAGCTTTGTGCAGTCTGTAAAAGGACTATTAAATAATTAGGGTAAATTAAAAGTATATCCATTTTTGCATGACTTTAATTTTTGGAGCTGCTCCAAATAGATTAGCATTAAGTATTTTATGGTTTTGTGGTTGTGGAGTTTTTCGTTGTTATTGGATTTTTTGTTTGTTTTGTTTGTTTTGTTTTGTTTGTTTTGTTTTGTTTTTAAAAGTGAGGTGATCTTCAAGTGTGTTGGTTATCAGGTAAAGATAGTTCAGAGCCAGATAGAGATGACATGTTGTGGATTTAAGTGACCCTCAGTTAAAAAATCAAAGGAACATGAGATTAGTTACTGAGTCTCTGATTTGCTGAAATGTATTGTAGTTGCATTCTAGGGTCAGGAGGATCTGCTTTGAGTTGTCCTTTTCCAAGGGTATGCCTGTCTTTGCCTGTTCTTCCCTTCTGCTCTTTCTGAAAGTCCTTTATTTTTCAGCCTTTTGAATCTTTGGTTTCCCACAGCAAGAAGTTTCAGAGGCCTATGCTTGTGCATTTCCAAAGCAGCTGCCTGTGGAGCAAGGAATTGCAGCAGGGGATGCCTCTTTGCTTCTCTCAGCTACTGAAGAAGAAAGAGTTGCGTGTCCTCAAGAGCACAAGAGCAGTGTTAGTCATGTGTGCTGGGCAGTGGCCCACCGTGCAGGTGGGATGGGTGGAGCACAGGGGAGTGGATCACTGACATCGTTATAGACCTTTTCTTCCTCAAACCAGGACAAGTGCAGTTTGATTTGTTCCAGCCGTGGCAGAAGCACCCAGTGGTTTCAACGGTACAGCGATCACCCCTTTGAGAGCGTTATTTCAAACACAATGCCTGTGGCATTGCATTAGTGTTGGAGGTTTTTATTGTGGTAATATCTGGAGCTCCGTGTAAGGAACAGAGGCATTGTCTGAACTTCGGCAGTCTGAGGCACTGGCCTTGTCTTTTCTTGCTCGAGGAAACTTTTGAGGGTGGATTTTTGGCTTGCACTCTTTCCAGCCAGCATAAAGCACCTCTGTATTCCCCAAAAGTGAATTAGGGAAAGATCTGCTTGCACAGGGAAATAAAATAGTTTTCCCTGCACTATTTTCTTGGGAGTATGCAAAAATCCCATGTGCAATTTTTTATGAGCTGGACCCTTCTCTTTTATAGCTGGTAGTATTCATACTTATTACAATGCCATATTATGGCCTTAGACACTTTTTATGTGTCTGTCATGTGCTCTAACATAGCACCCTAGAGAAAGATGCTTCACTAAGCAAGAACCAGTAAACTTGCTACAGAATCAGCGGAATACTTTTCAAAAAAGTGCATAAACTTCTGTTCTTAAACATTGTCATCCTTCACCTTAACAAGCACAGAGAAAGGTTCCACTGGTTTCTATGCCTTGTTAGGTCTATCATCTTTTTAATTAATAGTGTTTTTACGAAGCCGTCTGAACTGTGTCATTTCCATTATCAGAAAACCATTGCCATTAATGAATAATTTTCATTTCTGATCCTTGATATCATGCTAGTTGATCTCCTGTTTCCATGCCGCCGAATGATAGCATCGTTTTCTGCCCACGATCAAATTTAATTTGGACTCTGATTATATTATGCTGTTGCGACTGAAGTGTCAATTTTTGTCAGGCAATTAGGAGCTATAACCTGTGAAGTTAAGTTTGATAGGCATTGTAATTGGATTGTTACAGTAATAGCTTGGAACATTCCCTTTTTTTCTTGCTTCTTTGATTCTTGATGCATACTTTAGTTGTGAGAACAAAGGCATTTTGTTATTATGCAACCATAGGATGTTCAAGACAACAAGATGGAATTCAGGTTTTTCTACTTTCCCCAGATGGACTTAATTTGGATTTAGTTTTGACCACAAATTATTCCAGGATTTTGAAAGAACTTGTGGGGGTGGGTGTGATGGGTGTGGTGGTATGTCAAGGAAACACTGAAAAAGAGAGCTGTAGAGCCAGAGCTGTTAGGATTATAATAGGGAGGCAGGCTTTACATTAAAAGGCTCAAAATCATATAAAAATCCTCAGACTGGAAATGTGTCAGATTACCCAGGTGAGTCTTGCTGCTTTTAGTGGCCTTTGCAGCTTACATACTTTGCAAGTATTTAGGAATATAATTTAAGCTCACACTATGGCCCAAATTTTCCATTAGTGTAGGCCAGGGCAGTTACATTCTAGAGAAATTGGCCCCATGAAAAATAATCACAACATAACACTTAATGGAGAACACTTCTTTTTTTTTTTTATGAGTCCTTGCTGTCAGACTGTAAGTTATCTGCTTTTACATTTTGGTTGTGGTTTTTTTTTTTTTTTTTAATTTTTTTTTCCCTCTGCAGACACAGTAGTTCAAAGCCTGGCAATTTGTCAAATGAATTTTGTTCTGAATGTCTTTAGGGTGTGCTCAGCCCCTCCCCTTCCTTCATCTCTTGATCACCTCTAATGAAAGGCACAATGAAGAGACCTTTTAAAAAGGACAATGGAAGATAGTTTTTCTAGTGCTTATTTGATTGGACACTTTTCATAAGTGCTGCTATGTGACAAGCAAAAGGTAGAGGAAAACAAAGAAACTCCAGCTGCTATGGAATGTAATAGAAAAGCTCACTTGCAATGGATTTTATCTGCAGCAAACTAAAATTCAACTAGAGTAAACTAAAAACTAACTAGAGTTGTTAGTTAAATGGTAAAGAGAAATTAGACCTTTAAAACTGACTGCAGGAAGTTTTGAAAGTTTCACAAGGTGGGATTATGATATGGGATCATTTCATCCTCTCAGTTAGCAAATATTGACCAGGATTCGACCTTTCTCTTCTGTCACACATGATATTCATCTCCTTTCTCACAATGCTGTGTCAGCCCTGCCTCTCTATTACATCCTTAGAGAAAGGCTTCTTTTTCCTGATAAATTTATGATATCCAGTAATTTCATGATGTGTCTGACTGGGTATGCTCTTTCCTGCTTCAGGCATATACATTCAGTTTTCTCTTCTGGCATCTCCAGCACCAGGTCTGCACTTGGTCAAGGAACAATTTTGTGAGTTTGCAGCATTCCTCACTAACAGACATTTGTTCCTCTTGGATCTGTCCTCTGATCACCTCCCAGCAGAACTCCTCCTCCTTCTGCCTCTTCCCAACCTATACCAAAGATTTTCTGTCAGGGCTAGTGGATTGAGTATTCTCATCCCATTGCTGCAATCATGTGCTCCCTCAGCAGTTCTGTTCCATCCTGTAATTCCACTTCTCTGCTGTGTAAACTCACTAAGTCCATTTCCCATTTATACTCCTGCAGTGTTCTGCTGAATTTCACCATACACTGTTCCACTTGCTCAGTTTCTGCAGGGCTCAGGTGGACTGTGGTTGCTTGTGGATGCCCTCGCTTCTGAGTCCACTTGGGACACCAGGGCAGCAGAAATGTATGGAAAAGCAGAAAAGTATGGAAAGCAACAGCTACCACACTCTATCAGCCAGTGGGACCATTTTATTTTGTACTTTTTGTACATATGCTAACATTTGCACAGATGCTAAAATATGTTTTAGTTTTTTAAAAATCTTCCTTTTCCTATTAATTTTTTTTTTCTTTTTGTCTCGGTCTATAAAAAACTATTTCCAAAGACTATTTCACTTATACCATATTTTTTCACCCATTTTATTTATTTGAATATACAGTGTCTAAATACAGGGGCTTAACTTCCTGGCATTACCCCTTTTATTCTCATGGTATTGAAAATGAATACTGAGAACCTGAAAGGATCCATCAGGACTGCTACTGAGGGAATGGATTGCTGATGTGACAGAAAGTGCTGCATATGAAAAGGTGATATATGGAATGGAAAGTAAGTCAGATGAATTTGAAGGTATCTGTAATCTATTCTCCAGATACATCAGAAGAGATGTCCTGAAATATGATAGAAGATAGTGGAGAGAGGTTAAAGGGTGAATGAAAGCTTTTGTTTCAAAAGGTAATAATAATAACAACTTATCTCCCTGCTTTTCTATTGCTGTATCTTCCTTTTTCCTTTGTTTTTCTTCCTTCCTGGGAGATAAGGAAGGCCTGCAGTTCTACATGAAAAATAAGTGAAACTCACGTAAATTTTTCAGTACATGTGATCTGTTTGCAAAAAGACAGCCTAAGAATCTGAAGAAAAAAAGAGCAATAGCAAGACACATAAGCATGTAAAAATCTATTTCAGGCAGTATTTGTATGTAACTTTCTGGAATCTGTTGGTGGAGCATGTATTAAATTTCTGCTTTTCAGCTGATCTGATACAGGTGTAGTGACTACCACGGCTGATGTCATTAATTGTAATGTTCTGTAGGAGTAATCAATGAACTCTGTTTCCTGAAAACAGTTTCACCTTTGAGCTATTAGTGCTATAATGAAGAGGGCGCAGTATATACTTACATAAAGAACTTAGAATCTATTAGCACCTGTGCTGAGCACTAAAGCTGCTGATACTTTGCATGCAAATTGTAGTCATCATCTGAGAAGAAGCAGAGTTCATAGGTTCAATATTCTCTCACTTTCAATCTCCTATGTCAGCTATGTCTTAACCAGCTGGGGGCAGAATTACATTCTGGAAATTAGTGAGAAAAAAAGGTAAAAATTGAAAATCTACTGTTTTTGCATCTAGCTTTCCCATTCATATGTTACAAGTCAACATGAAAAATTCTAGCAAGTATAAATGATATCTGATTTCACATTATATTTTTAAAGTGTCAGTACTCAAGTAGGTTTACATCTGACAGGTGATTTAAATACTTAAGTACATTTCTATAGCCATAAGAAAAAATTTTTATAAGGTTAAAATCTTGATGAAACTATTAATTTCTTTTCTAATACAAGGAACATTACTACTCTTTTTTACATGCAAATGTTTGAGGCATTATATGAATCTTTATACTTTTTTAAAATGTTTCATTGCTCGAGGACATTTAAATTACAGATCACTTATATTTTTTATACTATATTTATCTTCTATACTGATTCTCGAATGCTATGCTCTGAGTATACACCTTATTATGATTTGTGCAACCTTACTATAAAGCTGAGAGAGACATACCTGTATTTCTGTAAGTCTTCTAATGATTTTATCTTTGGTAAAAAAATGGTGGGTTTTTTCACCTCATACCAAAATAATATTTTTATCAGCAAATATATGGCTCAGTCATCTCACAAGCTTTATACCTTTTCCCCTCACCTCTCTCTCAAAAGGAACAATTCTGATTGTCTCTTATGTTTGGTTTTTGAACACCACAAAACTGTTCTCTGTTTAATTCTATCTGAAATAATATTAAAATGGGTCTGTTGTGAACTGCAACTCAGAAAGGAGACAGGAAAATCACAACCATATACCAGCAGAGTAAAACAGTGCACAGAGTTGGGAAAAACACTCCTATGGGGAACAAATATTTTGCATCCCTGGCTCAGTAGGTTTATGGTAGCTCACCCATGGAATGATGCCATGAGTGTTTCACACCTTTTATCAGTTTCATCCCTGGCTGGTCAGACTGACCAGGTTAAAGATATGAGAGAAAATTCGTCCTCAACAGTATAATGATATATGAAGTTACTGAAGTAACACAATGATGAAACTAGATTAAAATTCTGACTAGATGTACCTCCTTCTAGGTTGTTTATGAACATGGACTACAATACTTAAATCTTCATGTGAGGTCTCACAAAACGTGAGAATCTGGGCTTTTATTTTACACCAGTGAAGATAATGATCCATGGGATTTGTTGGCTTCAAAATCTAGCAATTTTCAAATATTTCTGAAAACTCAGGAATTTTTTGTTTGGGCTTATATTTTGTTGAAAGTGTGTTTCTTGCACATCTGTGAGAAACGTAAAAATGAAAAGAATACTTCACAGCTAAAATGAATGCTTGTTTTAAATGTTTTTCTCCCCTTTGAATTTCCAAATCATAGACAACAGCACTAGGATTGAACCAGAGTATTTATTAATATCAGAGTAGTTTTTCTTACCAGTGAGGAAGGTTGTCCTGTCCAGATGTTTACTCTAGGAATATATAAATCTTTATCATGCTGGGATCTGATTTTCAGAATCACTCTCAGTGTAGGCCTGACTCTGCCTCAGCACACATTGGAGCAGATGATTATGAACACCTCTGGATAGTTCATCATGTATCAGCTTTTGTCATTGCTTTCAGTTAACATAAAAGACAAGCCAATATAGCATGTATTAGTAATCAAACAAATGGAAGATTGCTTCTACCATTCAACTTTATTTTATTGTGGCCATGTTTCCTAAAGGACTATGTTTTGAGCCTGGAGTAAGGCCAGAGTGACCTGCACTGACCCAGGAGAACACAATCATCTGTTTGCCTCTGCTAGGCCAGAAAATTGCTTGCTTACTTCTCTGTACAGGGAAATTGAGCACATGGAATCCAAAGCAGTCAAGCTGTTTGGCAGCTCAGGCATTACAAATAGTCATCTCACATTAAGTTTTAACTTTGTCTGTAACTTTCTCTGCTTCTTTTAGAGAAAACCAGGGCTGTGATTTAGGTTTCTCTCTCTTATCTCATCAGATGTCTCCATAAAACCAGTAGGAATATAATTTTGGAGCCCTCAAGTTCAAACTGGCTAATGGTTCAGCCTTTTGTTGAAGGGAAAGTAAAGGGGAGAGAAAAGAAAGATGGAGACACAGACAGAACTGTTACATAAAACTTATTTCCATAGGAAGCCAAGTTAAACTGTCTTTATCTGTAGGAATGGCAACAGTTATGTAACTCTCCAGCTCACTTGAAATGGTGATTAGCTGTTCCTAATTAAGCATTCAGCTACAGCCCTGTTGTAAGACATTTCCCCTTCTCCAACAACTCAGTGATAAATTAAAAAAAATTAAAATGTTAAAACCCCCCACCAACAAGCCCATAAAAATCCCTCTGCGTTCACATTTTTAGGGTTAAGTCTTACTGACAACTTGAGTACTTTATGAAGATTGTGATTAAATTGAGTAAGTACTTTTTAAGATTAAAGTACTTGAAACGGCTTATTTTTAAAATATTTGCAACACCTATTGTTCCTTTGTATCCATCTCTGTGTCCAACAAAATCACATAATACCACAGAGTTTGAAATGTAAGTAGATTTCAATACTGACTGTGCAAAAAGTCAGTTTTAGGGGCAGGAAGAGGAAAATGTTTAAGAAATATCTCTATTTGAACAAAAAAAATAAAAAAAAAATGAATTATTTATCTACCTATGAAGATGGCAAGGAAGAAAATAAAAGCCTCAGAAAACAAAATACTTTCAGCATCAAGCTCTGAATTGCACCTGGGTGTTTCTGAAATCTCTTTTTAAAGCTCCTGTTTCTCTTTAAAACTCCTTGCAGAAAGCCATTTTTCCAGGCAGAAACCAGTGAAATTAGAGGGATTTCCTGACGAGGTGGAAGAGCTGGGGAGGGAACCCAGATCTGTGTGTCCTTCTCACTTGGCTGCTTTTGTTGGCAGCAGCTAAGGAAGCTGAACTACCCGTGTGATTCTCTGCAGACTGCATGCACTGCGATAGCCAAAACTCGTGAATGTTCTTACTTTGCAGAGTTTTGTGGTGCCTGGTAAGAGCTGTGGTGAGTGGGTACCTCATTAATAGTAAAGGATCTTAGGGTTTGTGTTGCTAAGTCATCAGTTGTAACTTCTGTCTAGGTAAGATGCTGATTTCCATGTGGTGCTGTGCTGCTGTGATTTATTAGATTTCACCCAGTCTTGCCTTAGAATTGGGAAAATTAAGCCCTTACGTGTTGTTACATGATATCCTGTTCACATTATACTTTTTTCAATTTAATTTACCTTAACTTTTATTAAAGGTTTTCTTCCAAAAGCCCTTTCTTATTGACCAAACCAATAAATTCAATGTGAGGAAGGCTAGACATCATATTTTTACTCGGGGGAATACAGCACAAAAGAGGAAGCCTTTAAGATGCTACTATCCATCCTTTTACCTGATCAGTATATGAAGAACATAGTATAAGAGTAAGGATTGAAGAGTTAATGTCTTACATTAATCTCCCCCATTATATTATGTTAAGCAATATCTTCCTCAAAAGACTGTACAATGCAGTACTAATAGTAAAATAAGTTTCATGACAGGATTTAATTAGAATTGTAGCCATTGAATAATTTTATTTATTTAAATCCATGACAAAATTGCATCCCAAATAATATAAAGACATCTGCTTTGAAACTTGCAGAGCCTGGTGGGATTGGTGGAACTTTACAGCCAAACCACTCAACAAAAAGATTCCTCAGTTTTCTCTCACCATGCACAATTATGAGTTTTGACTTCAAATACTTATAATTACAGTATTCTGAAATGATGTCCTAAATATATATGTTTCACAGCATGACTGTGACTTCCTGCAAATTCTTGTCTGAGGTGCTTGGTAAAGTAAAACTGAATCAGTGAGAGTACAATAATCAAGTTACAGTGTTTAGATACAATAACCAAAAATAAAGTAAATTTAATCTTCCAAAGTAGGACAGCTTTTCAGTGTATTTGTCACTATGGAGATTTAGCAGTAGATTCCAAGTTGCATTTTAATAGCAAACTTACATAATTGTGAGTCCTGGTGTGGTACTGCTGAGCGTATTCAGGATGGAATTACTAGTTAGACAGATCCTGCTTAGCCTTGTAGTTAAAACATGCTAATAGTTTACACGTGTGCATGACAGATGATAGTAACCATCTTTAAAATCACCTTTGGATATCTCTTTTCTCCCTTGCTCAGCACCATGTAAAAGGGAAAATCAGTATTAGTGGCCAAGGCTATTAAGGGGGTCAAGGGGATTAACAGTCAAGATTCTTGGGGTGTAATATTTTTACATTTAGCTAGTTTTGTCAATGAGGCTGTGCAATATTTTTGCAACATGCATTTTAAATAAACACATTTCATTTATTTATTAGTTTGCCTATTTATTTATTTGTAGACAATATATATTGTGTATGTACATAAAAATATTCATAAGGAAAAATTATTCGATGTATTTATGAGAATTTTGGGTGCTTAAACTTGGTAAAGCAGGCAGTACATTTTTTGTTTTGACAGAAAAATTATTTTATTTTGGCAACATTTGTTGCACATGCCTTCTTCATTCCTACATGGTTTATTGTAACCAGTTCTAGCCATTACATAACTTGAGGGAAATGTTTTGTGTTAATTTGTCTATGCCTTAGATTCTCCAGTTGAGGAATAGTTGAAAAAAATCATCTACTTCTCAGGGTGTTGAGAGGCTTAATTAAGTGTTTATAAAGTATTTTAAGACTTTTGCATGGACAGCATTACGGATGTGTAATGTAATATTATTATTAATGTATATTAAAATTATTTTTTATCTCTGGAAATTTTCCATTACTTTAGAAAATTAGTCTAATCTGAAATACGGGCCAAATAGACAGAATTGCCACATTTGCTTTAGTAAAACTTCAATGATGGATTCATGTTGACTTTTATCTTCAACAATCCTCCCTTAGAGTCTCCCAGAAACACAGAACTGGAGCCATGCTTCTAATTGTTGGCTTCAGGCTAAAACTTTTGATCACTTTCTCTCTCTACTTTCTGTTAAACTCATTGAATGCAAAGGCTCGATAACATTTTATACTGTCTAATTCTTTATTTTGGGGAATATGAAAGATGAATTTGACCTTGTGAATTTTCAGTCTAAACTTTGGTAACAGGGAGCATTCTCATTCTTGTTTTCATTCATATTAATGCTGCATCTATCTCTTTTGCCCTGTAAAAAGACATTAATATTGTTCTATTAACCTCTTTCTAAGTAATAATGACCTTTCCCCTGAAAATGTAATTATTGGACTTTTTTTCCCACAATAAATCTCATTTATTGGAAAGTTTGGCCTTGTGCACTTGGTTCTCTGCCATTTCCTTAAAAAAAAAATTAAAAAAACATGCTTTATTTTCAAATAAGTACATTATTTTTATTCAGAAGAGTGCACTATAGTGCGTGCACTTGGTCATAATTGGAGAGGAGGTGATGGTGCTCACTTTGATTATTTCTCTGCCTTTAGAAAGAAATAGGCTGTGGTGACCATGCCCTACAGTCCTGCACTGCTCACTGGTGGCCTGGCTGTTTGTAGCTGCAGACTCTTGCAGAGATTTTCTGGCCAGATAATTTTGGCTCTTGCTGGTGTCCAGCTCAAATGATCTCTGCTTTGATAGACAGAGCTCCTGTGCGCTTTCTGCAGCAAGCAGTGATTTTTTTTGTGGTGTTACCTACAAGCTTTCTGTATTTCACCATTAGCTCCTGAGAGGAGGAAGGAGGAGAAATGTGACACATCTCCTGATGTGTGTGGCAATGCAAACTTCTGGGGGCACTGGAGGGGAGGCAGGGGAAGAGCTGTTATTGCATTCCTGATCTTCAAGCTGTTGCTTTTGTCAAGGGAGATGATGAGAAAACTTTCCTGTATTCTGAAGAATACAGCAGTAATAAAAGCATCTATAACCTCTCCACATCCTTGGTGAAGGAGTGGCTGCAGCAGAGGGAATTTTCTTCAATCCAGTGAAACAATGTTAAGAAGCAGTGTAAAGAGCAGTATTATTGTCCTGGTTCCTCTCCACTCCCCATTCTACTCTTGCTGGAGGAGTTGGTAGCCGCTTGAGGTCAGAGAAAGGAGGAAGGTTGAGGCAACTCCCTTTCTCTGGCCAATTTCTTTCCCAATTATGAGGACTCCTATAAGAAGAAATGTGAAAATCCATATAGTTTCCCATCCTATGTAGGTAAGGAAAACATCTAAAGGGGAAGAATATTTTTGTGATTATAGCTCTAGGATGGAAAAAGTGGATTGGGGGTAGGATTTTTGGGGTTTGGTTTTTTTTTACTTTTTTTTTTTTTTTTTTAATTGGACCTATAAAATTAGCATACAAGTTTCTTAAAACATGAACTGAAATAAAGGCAGAAATTACAGACTGCATTTTAGGATATAGAAAGTGAGGCTCAGTTTTGTGAGGATTGTCAAGAGTGTCAGAAAATGGATGTTACCTGTGTACCGTGGACAGAGAGAATGTCCTTCCATGTATTCTCCTTATCCATCTTCCAGATTATTCAGACATGTTGTAATGAATGTTAAAGCAGAAAAATACTTTGTACCATGTAGGTAGATAGACATGAACTATACCATATGCACAATTTGAATATGAAGAAATTTTTTTAAACTATATTATTTCTAACATTTGTTTGAACTTCACCCTTCAGAAAACTGCATTTTCTTCATATTTCCTGGCTTTGTGACTCATCAAAATGAGCTGTGCTAGTCACATCAAATGATGTGTTTCATAGAATAAGACAGGAAAAGCAGCACACTGAGTCATTGTCACAGGGAGGGTGGCTGCCAAACTGCTATTAGACAACATAAGGAAAAACAAACATATTAAATGACTGGGGTCAAAGAAACGCAGCCTAGTGGCAGGAAATCATTTATAACCAGGTGAACATGAGTCTCCTCATCTTTTTAGTCTGTTTTTTAAGGAAGTGAGACGCGCTATCATGATGTTTACCTGTCTATCAGCTCCTGCCTCCACCAACTGTGTAAGCTGTTGGCCGCTCTCCATAAAATTTGTTGAGGTGTTAGTAGTCTCAGAAATACAAAGTTCTTAAGTCATTTCCTAAAAGCTGATGTTTGTACCAAGCTGGTACCAAGGACATCTCTTTTTCACCCTGGTGAGAAAAGGGCTGTGATTCTGCTGCAGCCATCCCCTGCTCCATGTGCCATGCTGTGCTGGCCACTGTCCCCCCTGCAGTGGCTGTCCTGGCAGGCATCGCTGGGCTCGCAGCTCAGCACAGCACAGCCTGCCCCTTGCCCTGCAGGCACAGGAGGATCTGGGAGTGTTATACACCTGGGTCATCCTCGTGGACTTGAGAGAGGAAGTCGAAGAATGGGATGGCAACGGAGACTTCGTGATGTTAGGGATGGTGATGATACACACTGACAGAAAGAGGTGTGGGAAAAAAGGAATTGCAATATAAAGCTACTGCAAACCTGGTTTCACTTTTCCTGGTGAAAATCTTTCAGTTCTGTCTAGGCTCAAAAAATTCCTTTAGTTTAATTTATAACCTTATTCTGAGTACTCAGGTTTTGCCCCTTCTTAAAGGCACTTGAGCTTCTGCTTCAGCCCCCTTAGGAATGAAGGTTTGTGCAACAATACTGTTTGTCTGCTGTGAGCAAAGTCAGCCCAAAACAAGGCCCAGATCTGACAAACTTGATTGAGGAGTGGAAGTCCCTTTTTAAATTCCTGTAAGTTTAATGAAAATGAGTCAGTGTCTAGAAAAAATAGTTTATGCTAATTATCCCTCAGCAAGCCAAAATTAGCTGGCTAGTCAAACAGCCATCTCCTGGGCTAACTATAGTGAGAATTATCTTTTCCTCACTGGGGCACTGTTCTGACAGGGAAAATGAAGGATATAGGATAAACATTTGTATGACATGGGGGTTTAATTTTTCTTCTGATGAAATTATCTGACTGCTTTTACAAACTTTTTCATTTTTTAAAATATGCAAGTGGGAAGAATAGCTACAAAAACTATCAGCATAGAATTGTTTACTTTTTTTTTCTATTGATTCATCTTTGAAATTTGATAACTGTCCATAGTATCTGATTTATTTTTTAGACAGGTGATTTTTACAAATAACCTGCTTCTTATTAGGAAAGCAACATGTATACTTCACCTGCTTTACTTTAATTATTTTTGTATTTTAACAGACTCATGAACAGAAAGTGAAAATCTGACAATTCCATTATAATAACATGTTGAGATGGATTTGATCTTCTTTTTATCACTGATGCTCGTGTCTTCAACATGCTTAAGGAGAAACAAATGCACAGGAGCACACACACACCATGACAATCTGGACTCAATAACCACAAAAACGTAAATTGTTATGCTGAAACCCCAATATTGGCATTTGAGACAGTTACCAAATCAAACTGATATTCCAAATTTTTTTCCCAGTAACTAATTCTTATCTCTCAATTATCTGGTAGGATTTTTCCTGTGATTTGCTTTTCTCTTCATATTGTTACTGACACAGACAGGAATTATCATCTGTAGAGTGTGCCATGTCCACTTACATCAGCATACCATGTTTTTTTACTTAATGCCATGTATAATTGTAATCAGTCAGAGTACAGAATTCCATTCATTACACAGCTCAGATCTTTAAATATTAACTGTGACAAAAATTTTCCAAAATTCTTCCTTAATATTGGAATAGGGGGGGGATGCTTTTACTGGGGTTTTACTTTTCTGTGTTCATAGGGAAATACCCACATTTCATATTATTGAGGTTACTGCTTATAAATGTGAACACATTTATCTTTCACTGTAATGTCACAGAGGACATTAGGGATAGGAATTATATTCCAAACATATGTAGGAGATGGGAAAGGCTTTGTTGCATCTGCAAATTCAGTTAGCAGGCACTGTTCTGTAACGGGTTTCTATTCTAGGATGTACAGAATAGGAACCAGTTGCAGTTCTGCATCCCTGTACAGAGGTCTGGTATTTAGAACTACTAGAACAGAAGGTCTGTGATTACTCTACTTTGAAGACTGACTTATCTTAACTGAAGGGTGAAACCTAGCCTGGAAGCATTGGTGAGAAAGCATAGCTCTCACCTCCTCTGATGGATGTAAGAGAAAATACTGGGCAAAAAACCCTTCAAATTTCTATACAAGCACAGAAGAAGGGGAAAAAGTCACGAGCATTGAGCCACGTAGCCCTGAAGGGAGGACCTCCCCATGCTGCTTTTGTTAGTGAGCTCAAAGAAGGATTGCAAGGACTCTGGCTATCTGAGAGTGAAGGTGTGGAGAAGGCAGCAGTGGTGCCCATGATATACTTCACCTTGAGCATAGTTCAAAGGTGCTTTTCCACTAAGTTAACTGAGGAACCCTGTCAAGCACCCTGAAATCATCGGAAGCACTTGCACCCTTTTCCTTATACTAGTATACTTCTATCATAATTCACTTATTTTTAAAAATTATTGCAACTGTAAAACACAGAAGAAAAACTAGAAAAATCCTGTGATTCTCAGTCAGTCTTGTTATTTTTATTTTTAATTTATGACAAAGAAAAGGAGACTATTAATTCATACTTTTTGAATGTGGAATCAACAATACTGTGATTGGATTCCTGCCCTTTCTACAGATAGTGCTCTGCGTTGGTAGGATTAGCAAGGCAGCACTTGCAACAGTGGTGTTCTCTGGAACACTCAGTTTCTACAGCTGGCTGCTTTTTCTCCTGGACCAAATTTCATTTGAGCTTTTGGTTGTGTTTGATTTTGGAAGGTCAGTCCGTGACTCTAGAAAATATCTTATTTTCAGTGGATTTCAAGCAAACACACTTAATCAGGTTTGATACCGCCCCATTTGGACACACCCTATGTGCACACACATCTGCATCATTGATTTCTAAATGCTTTCCAAACCACTCACTGTGTCTGCAGACCCTACTCACGGTGACCTGGTATTTTGGTATCAAATTCATATAAAAAGAAGTTGCAATGACACTCAGTTTTCCCTGACAAGCCTTATTTTGAGAGTATGTGCAGCTGTGGCAGTAATGTCATTTAGTAACTACTTTGGAAGGTAACATCCTCACCCCCACAAATTTTGCTTGTAATATGCTACTGAGCAAGTCCATGCAAAACTGTCTGTGATCATTCACCTTAAATATATTTTTTTCTTTTCAGCAGAAGAGGACTGCAAACCTTCTTTCACACAGTACATCTTGGCTCACTTCCTGCCCTTGGAAAAGATTGTTTCAATACCTGTGAACATGCGCATTACAAGAGACAGACTTGCTCCTTCCTGCATCGAAAACTGAGCTCTGAATATTTCTCTGAGAGCCTCAAGCATGGATAATTAGCACATTGAACAGAGAGTGCCTTCCTACCCCTGAAAGAAAAAAAGGAGTTGACTGAGGCAGCACCACTGTTACAGGCTGAGGACTAGCTCCATATGACTCAGAAGTGAAAGAGAGAAATGAAACCAAAGCCTCCTACAGCAAATTTCTTCCTACCTCTCTTCTCCCTTTCTCGAACCAAACTGTATTGTCTTAATCTGAGAATGTGATTTATTTGTGAAATATCTAGTGGGTGGCAGAGGTGGGGAGCAAAGCTGCACAAAGCTCCCCAGAGCTGCTGACCGAGGTAAATAGTGTGTCATAACACATTTATCAAATAATAATGGAAACCGTATAGAACATGTAGGAGAGGGAGGGGGAAACCCCATTCCCCACTGGGAAGTTACTGAATATTTCAGCCAGTTTATAAAAATATGTGTACATGTGTTTGGAAGGGGGGAGGTTTTTCTAGCTTCACCTCTGCAAATAAATCATTAGTGTGGGATGTCTGAGCAGACAAGTGAAATGGATGAGCGCATTATGGATCAAGGAGGTGGTATTCCAGCCTTGGTTAGTTTGAGACAGACCACCCAAGCACCATGGGTCTAGGATGAGACTGTAAGTAGTGCTTGTAGAGTTCTGAAAGGCCCAGGCTGCAACCTCTGACATTGTATGAAGGTGGGGAATAAAATAAAATTGGTGGTATTTCCCAAATAGCAGGCATGACTTATCTGAACTGATGTTGTTCCTAATACGTTTTTTTCCTTTGGCTGGATTGCTGCTATAGATAAAATGAAAAAGAGAAAATATGATAAAGGTGTAATATTTATGCCTGTTTTGAAAAGAAATTAAAGTTTGGGTTAAATAAATAAAAAAAATTATGACGAAGTGTTTGTACATTATTCACTGTTTGCCACTAGTCACTTTCAGAATACAGAAGCCATAGTCAAATACTCATTGAAATTAAGGATCTTGCATCATAATAGGTCTATTGAAGTCATCAAGAATAACTTATAGAAAAAGACACCCATTCCATGTGGATAGGGCTTACAGAACATGGATGAGTATTACCTAAAAATACCAAAATTAAAAGGAGCCTGACAGTATCCTTATAAATATATGTATAGTTAAAACTTTGGAATTTTTGCAAGGAAGACATAGTTATGAGGTTTGGAATGATCATCTTTAACAGGGAAACCTCTTGGAGCACAACTGATCACCTTTTTATATTTATACATGGCAATCATGATCATCAGTCTACATATAGTAATGAATTAGATGAATTTTGGGTTGTAAGGAGGCAAATTAGGAAACAGAAAATTATCCATAGAAATGATCCTCTTTTTATTTTTCCAAGAAAAAAAGTGGTCTTGACGTTTTTCTACTATAATTTAAAATTTCATCACTCAAAAATTTTGATTGATGGAACATTGGAAGTTTGCAGCAATATTTCTCTTATAGCAGATAATCTTAAATTGTTTTAAAATTATTCCAAAACTGTTTCTTTAAAAAAAAAACAAAAACAAAACAAAACAAAAGCATGTTTTTTAAAAAATACTGGTTTCCACCCATGGAGTACCTTTCCTCCAGGCTTGACCACATCTGATAGCAATTCATGAGCATCTGCATCATGCAGCCCCCACACTGCCAGGTCAGGCACTGGTTTTAGTTGATGACTGGGCCAGAGGCTGTAAGGTGAAGCCTTGAGACAGCTCACCTTTAACACCTGCCAGGGGCTGTCCTGGCCACAGAGAGCAGGTGGTTTGTGGGCACTCTGGCTCCCATAAACCCTGTCCCAGCGGGCTGTCAGCTCTGCTCCTGGCAACAGGGTGACGTAGGAGGCTGAGATGCTTAGCAGTTAAGTTCCTGTATCATATTTCTCAGGAATGGAGAGGTTAACTCCCCATGTTCAGGCTGGGTTTCAGCTTCAGCGTTCATAGTGTGTCTACCTAAATCTCCCCTGAAGTTTTGATTTGATACAGTATTATTCATTCTGTGCCTTAAATTGTGCAGCGCAACTTTTTCTCCCCACACTCCTGAACATCTGCTCTGCTTCAAAAGTTGCTGAGTTTTGCCTGAAAGAGAAGATATTACTGTTTTTCTTTTTTTTCTCTTTTCTCTTTTTTCTCCCTCAAATTTTAAGGGGAACTAACTGTCCCTGGGCAGGGGATGAACAATTGGTGTTTGTGCTGGAGAACAAGGCTGCAAGAGACTGACTGGAAAGAATCTTTCTCTGCCCAAGGACTTTGGGCACCCAAGCAACTGATCTGCATCTAGTGCTATAAACTGTGCACTATGACTGCAGCTGTGATCTCTGCATGAGATTTACAGCCTTGGATTTGCCCCTGCTGTGCTCCCAGACTAACAAAAGCAACTCGCTAAATTCCCAGCATGTCCTTGCAGAACGTGTTGCACATCAGGCTGGGGGATATTTGGAGGCTGCTCCACAGCCCCATCAGTTCATGTAGCCTACCTACAGTCTGGCCACTGGTGAGAAAGTTCTTCCTTGTCTCAAGTTCATTCTTGGCACTAAATGTGGTATTATCTAGGTGCTCAGCTACAGTAGTGACTAGTCCTCTAGATATTATTAAAAAAAAATTAAAATGCCAGATATTGCTGAAGTAAAAGGAAAATTCCTTTAAAAAAATTTTATACAGGGGTTTGTTACCCAAACTATCTGGATATTACCCTATTTTTTCTACTGTTGATGTCTGTGCACTGAGGCTAACTGCACCCATCTTGAGGTAGAAGTTTAGCAGTTAAGCAACTGTACAGTGAGAGAGAGGACAGCAAAGAGAGCTGCACTGAATGGCAGAAAAGCAGCAAGGTGGAAAGGGAAGATCTGTGATACTGTGAATCCTTTTGCCTTCTCTGTTCCCTCAGCTAGAGGTTTCTCCATCAAGAGGTCCTTTGTAAAAGAGCCTTTTTGCTGTATCTGCTGTGCACCTCCTTAGCACGTCCTCAGCTTGCCACATTGTAAGGCAACCTCAGAGCATGAAACCCACGCCTGAAAACTCTGCAGCTAAATTAATATGTAAGAAATGCAGCATTTAAAAGGGCCAGAAAAGACTGATTTGTTGTTGAAAGCGTTGTCTAATGCATATTGTTGAAAGGATTCTTGTACGCAAAGAAGACAGGTTTCCTTGACAGAAAGAATAGGCCTTGATCCCATAATTATTTTGGCAGGTGCTTAATTCCCAAAGTGTGAGTTATCCTATGAAATTCAATGCACATAGTGAAACAAAGGAGTGGGAAGGGAGGAGGAAGAGATTACATATGTTGAGAGAAAGGCAAGAGGGGCTCTCTGAACAAATGGGACTGAAAGGAGGATTGAAGGAGGAGAGGAAGGGCGACTGGCGGATGAGAACAGGAAAGCAATTCAGATTTGAAGTTGAATCAGCAGTTGCTGACATGAATGTGACACTAATGGAAAGGATTTGGGAAAAGAATAGATATAAGGTAATAGATTTGTTCTCTTCAAAACATTTTGTGTGCAGGTAATAACATGTAGAGTTTTCTTATAATAACTTAAAGTGACATCTTTTGGTTTCAAAGCGAATTCATGGTCAGAAACAAGGAATGCCACACTTACCTGTTTTTCTTCCTCTTTCCTCCTTTCTTAAAATTTATTTCTGGAAGTCATTAAAATTCAGATCTCATCACTTGTAACAAATGATGTGAAGTGTTAGGTACAGTACTTGGAATATATGTTTGTTAAAATGAAGGAAGAGACTCTTCCAACACTTTGGGATTTTATGAATGATTTACATCTGGTGCTAAAGTTCATAAATGAAACGTGGGAGAACCAGATGCTTCATTTCTTGACTGCATCGTGTCTGCACATACTGATGGTGAATTGAAAACAGGAATGTCTCATAAATCAAGAAAATCTATTTTTGTACTCTTGATTTCTATTCTGAACATCCATATAACACCCAAACAAAAAGTGGTAAAATTTCTTCCTGGAGAAACCCTTTATGTTTACTAACAGTGTGGACATGATAATAATAATAATAAAAAAAAAAAAGAAAAAAAAAAGAAAAAAAAAGAAAAAAAGAGAGAGAGAAAAAGGAACACATTTTCAGAATAAGAAGTACTCCGAATGGGCAACTGTTCTTGGAGATCAGCATTGAAGGCACTTCATTTAGCAAGAGAAAGACCGAATGGAACTTCTGAGCAAGCTCTGATAGCCACACAAAGAGCTGTGGTGTACAATAAGATGACATTTCATGGCTTTTGGCATTGGGTGAAAGTTGACTGATATGATAAATGAAGGCAGAATCTGGCCCACCAATTGAATAGGAAGATTGGAGCTCACCAACAGACATTTGAAGAGAGAGGAGTGAAATTCAGATGTTTAATTTTTCCATCAATGTTTTAGAATGGTGCTCTTAACTTACCCTTTTTTCTTGTTGACATCTTTTGCTGGTGTAAGAACTGTAAACAATGTATCTCATGATGTTTCATTGCCACTAAAACTTTTGAAAATAGGCTTTTAAAATATAATTTATTAACTTGTGATGAAAGAATAGGCACACGTCTGTCTAAATGATTTTTTAAATAGAACTAATAGGTTCCCACTTCCTTAATTTCATAGCCTATGTTTATACACACATTTTAAATTATTGTATTACAATTCCAAAACTACCAATGAGGAATGGCAGGGTAACAATAACAAGTTTGGATGAACAAGCTGCATCAAAGGGTTACCACGTGCCAGCTGATGCGTGGTAGTGCCCACCTGCGTCCTCTTAGCCTCCAACAAATGCACGGTAATTGGAGTGGGCTCAGCCCACCCTGCAGGTGTGTGAGGCTGACTTGACTCACCTTGCAGTGCTGTAGGGGGAACAGTGTGCATCCAGGCAATTCTTGCAGCTCAACAGAAACTCGTTACCTTGTGGGATCTTGTTTGTGTGCCTATGCCCTGGATGTGCATACCTTGCTATTTCTGTTAACAATTGAAAACAAATATTTAAATAAATTTATTTGCACATCCTACACACAGATTGAGTGTAGGTGTGCTGACAGAAGGCAGATTTTAGGAAGGATTTTGTAAAGGTGAAGGAAATGGCTTAGCAGCCAGGTTTCAAGGAGGCACCCCAAATGCAAGGAGCAACCCCAGACCATGGAGGACCTCGTAATGGTATCAAGGTATGCTCTGCTGGCAGAGGAGGTGGAGCTGGGGGAGCTGACCTTGCTTTCAAAGGCAGGTAGGCAGATTGTATAAACACACCATTAGCTTATGTATCTGCTACTCCAATATTTCTCTTGTGGAAGCTAGTGGAAGTTTTGGCTTTTATTTCAATGAGAATGAGATCAAGCTGCTCTAGGGGGAATATTCCATTTCATGCTGGGCATTGTACACACTTTCAGGCTGAGGTGGAGTCACTAGAAGTGACAGAAGTGCTCTGTACTCCTCTTAGCTACATTGCTGCTCAAAATGTGTCCCTAACTAATACAATTTCCTGTATGTCATAAAACACAAAGGAAAGCACTTTTCACACCAAATATCAGAAAAGCACTCTCTTTTCTCAACTGCAGAAGTAACAGAAACGATGTGTTCATTTTAAATTCCATTCATGTAGGCCCTAATAAAAGCTATTATAAAATACAATTGTATGGAGACAAAAAGAGAGATAATATCACTATAGCTCAATATAAAATTTAAGTAATTAAGACATGAAAACTATTACACAATTTACTATGAATGCACTGTGAATAATAAAAGGTTTAACCATTTCAATTCTGTTTTGGTGTTTTGTTTTTTGAAAATGTTTGAGGTTGAAATATTGAAATATAAAGATTTAAATTCCATATTATCTCAGAAGTTGAGCAGGGCTGAAAAGTAAGCTAGCTGGGTTTCTAAAGAAGTTTTGTACATATTTTTAAGTATTGATGTAAACATAGCACTCTGACACGTAATGGATTCTACATGAAAAATGTCAGTTTCAGGTGATTTTGATTGTGGTTGTAAATAAAACAGGACATACTGAGTGAACTGAAGAAGTATTTCAGCAGTGCAAGCTAAGCAGCTGCATAATAGATATGAAATTGTGTAGATAGACAGATGGGTCCCAAGATTAAAACAAAAGCATGCATAAAAGTACTGGAAAAAAAAAGTATTCTTAAACAGGAGGTCCTTAAGATCTGCATTTTCCTTTGATATGATTAACCACTGTGTCCTCTCCTCTTATGGGTTTCAGCAACTCTATTGGTAAATGGTTGAGGGGAAAGCTCACTCTAGCCTTTCTGTAGTTGAGTGACTATCAAAAGTCAATGTATTTAATATGTAATTAAAATGGCATTTAAATAGACATTTAATTATACAATTATATATTATATATAAAAATGTATATATAAAAATAAACATTAATAGACCTTTAAAAGACATGATTCTCTTGTGCACTGCCATATGCATGACAGTGCCTGCTAATACCCAGCAACATCTGCTCAACGATCCAGCCGTATCTGTTTACTTCATTCCAGTGCGGTAGGGTGTGTTTGTTTCCTAGCTCAGACCTGCGGGCAGCATTTCTGTCCGGCCGTGTGCAGGCTCTCCCCCCGGAGCAGCACTCCCCGGAGCGCTGCCAGCCCGTGCTTCAGTAGGTGGCACTCTTCCCCTTAGCTCAGCCCAGCCTGGCTCCCAGGTGTGGCAGCAGGAGCTCCGCAGGATGTCACACCACAGAGCCCCGTCTCGCACTGCCGGGGGCCAGGGACTAGCGTTTGCCAATGCCCAGGTTGGAATACATCCTACACTGGGTCAGCCTGGGTGGTTCGTGGGCCATCCTGGGCTTGTTCGCCGCAGCAGAAACCTCCACGGCTGTCCTGTGCAGAGGAGAGAGGCAGGGACCGTCTTTGGCATCTGGGCAACATTTAGCTTCGGTATCCAGTTCTCCCCAAAACCCACTCAGGGAATGCAAACAACGTTGAGAAATCAGGAAGATGCAGCTCCGAGGTCCATTGAGTGCTTAGGATGGCATTTTCAAAAAAAAGCTCTCTGGTCTCACTAGGTATTTGAGGAGAGCTGTTTGATAGGTCTTCAGAAGTGGGTGATCTGCAGTTCCATTTATAATTTTGTAACTCACACCTTCATCTGCCAGGTCCCAGGTGCCCTAAACTGGAGGCCTTTGTCTATAAAATCCTAGTCTTCAATGTGCACTAATTTCTCAGCTGTAAAGTGGAACTGCTAATATTACATATTTTGACTTCCAGATGTGTAGTAAGGGATTAAAATATTTGTGATGTGCAAGAAAAAAAAATGTTTAAAAACCTGAATTGAAAATTGTGCTTATATTTGTTGTTTATGATTAAGAATCTAATTGTGCAATTCATCTCCTGAACCTTTGTCTTCTCTCTCTTTTCCTATTGTCATGGCTTGTTTCAAACTGGGGTGAATCTTCCCACACATCACAGTGTGTAAATGAAATACTAATAAAAGGTAATAATGATAAATTTGGCCCATGAGATTTTTTTTTAATTGGTTATTTTGTATATCACCATTTCTTCTTAAAACTGCAGAATACTTTTATTCAATAAAGTTATATAAATGACTCAGATATTTCTATACTTTAGGATCAATCATTTAAACAAATAAATAGTACAAGTTACACAGGTCAAGTCTTAGGATAGGCTTTAAAGGAAGGAAGAGTTGCAGGTTTGTGGTTTTGTAGTCTCCCCAGTAACTCATCCCATACATAGTTTAATATTTGAGATATAAATTATTCATGAACAGTTTTTAGTAATCAGTGAATTATCCATTTGCAATTAAAAAAAAAATTGACCTCCTCTTCTTGCATTTAATCTGTGTAAAGTCAGTGTCATTGCTGTTTGATTTGGTCTCATCTATTTTTATCTGTTGTAGCAGCTGTTTTGATCCAAAATTGACAAAACCACCCTAGAAACCTTAAAAAAAGGAAAGGAATATATACATATACATATATATACATATATAAACCCCTTACTCCATGCAGAAGACATTGCAAGCCATCCAAAAGAAGAGCAAACTTTTAGCCCTGTGCATTGGGTCTGGCTGAGACACAGATATTTTTCTCTGTAGCAGCCCTCCCAGTGCTGTGCTTTGCCCTGGTAGCTCAAAAAGTGGTAACACAGCAGTGTTTTGGCTACTGCTCAGGAGTGCTCCAGCACCATCAGCTCTGTCTCCCCAAAATTCCAACCCCAGCCTCTAACCCCCTCTGCCAGTAGTTTGGGAATGGGAAAGATTTTGGGAGGTGACAGTTTGGACAGCTGAACCAAACTGACCAAAGGGATACTCCATACAATATGGTGTCTGCTCCACAATAAAGGCTAATAAGGAGAAGGAGAAGAGGGGGAATTTGTTATTTATGAAATCTGTGTTCTGGAGAACACACTACATGTACTGAAGCCCTGCTTCCCAGGAAGTTGCTGGACATACCTTACTTTCTGGAAGTAGAGAATTTTATGTTGTTGTTTTCTTTGCTTCTGCATTCTCAACCTTCTCTTTTGCTTGGTTAAACTGTGTTAATCTTGACCAGCAAGAGTTGTTTTCATTCTTATTTTTCCCTGCGTCCCCTGCCAAGAAGGGGAGTGACAGCAGCTTGGTGGACATTTGGCATCCAGCCAAGGTCAACCCACAACAAAGCCACCAGAAATACCTAGAATGCCAGACCATATACACAAAATATTTTGACACCTCTATTTGGAAAAATAATGCCATATTCGAGTAGATGACTCTTCTGTCCCTTTAACAAATAGAGCCTGAAAGAAAACAGTGACTGTAGAATGTAAGTTCTAATAATTAAAAAATATCAAAGAATTAAAAATATTCTTTGAAGATGTTTATGAGACTGTAACAATGGATGATGCCAAATATCACGTTCTCCATTTTGCCAAGACCGCTTTGTTCCAGTGCCTCACTTTTTTCATCACACACAAACTGCTGACAGAATGTCAGTGTAATAGGAAAAGACATCATTTGGAACAGTTATTAATATAAAAACCAACCATGTCAGAAAAGGGTTAGCCATCCAAATGGACAATTTCAACAAGACACAATTAAAGTTGCATTATTTCCCTCCCTGGAGCTTAGAAAGAGGATAAATTTGCCTTTTTTCACTTTTTTTATTGAAATAGTTAACACTTTTAATTTATTTTTTTTTAAAGCAGTTTTACCATTTTATCTACCATACCTTTGACTTCTTTTCTTCATAGTTCTGCACTGTAAATACTTGTTTGTTCACATAGATTACATTGTAGAACAGACAGTAACAAAAGGCTCTTGTGTTACCTTCTATATTAGATAGAGGTGGGAGGTAATGGGTAGAGATGAAGAGTGTGCACTGAGACATTGAAGGCGTTGTTTAGAGAGATAGGAGAACAGAAAGACATTTTAAAATAAAGAAAAACAAACTTATGAGGACAAGATTTCATAAAGGATGGCAGCTTATGTGAAAACTTGTTGAGATGTCAGAGTGAAATGTAAGAAGGTTCAGACCCTGGAATTTGACTAGAAGAAGAAAAGAACTACCTTTAAGAGAAGTTTCAGCTAAGTTTCAGTGGAGTACAGACTGAAAATCTGATTTAATAGGTTCAAGAAGTAGGCTACAAGAGATTAATTCAGCAGGAAATTGTAGATGATGTAGACAGATAGAAATTCAATAAGCTTGGCAAGACAGAGAAAAGCAGGCTGGATCCTAATGGCAGAAGTATGTGTGAAGAAGCATGGACATACTAAGGGTAAAAGAGACTTCTGCACATGTATTTCATCACAATTACCATAAAACAGTGACACAGATTCTAGTATGAATTGATTACGCTCCTGTCAAAATTTTCATTGTGGGCTCATTTATGTCCTGGCCTCTCCCTTAAAATTTGTCCTCTGGAAATTCTGAAGAACAATTATCTTCATTTTCTACTAAGTTCATTAATTAAGAAAAAACATTTGTTCTTATTGCTGGGTAAAATGGTTTCTTCCATTTAAAGTAATTAATTAGTAAAATTATAGGAAAATATTTTTTTAATTTTTATTATTTTTTACTGAACCTATAAAGGTAAAACTTTTCCCCCAGTCATTGTTTTAAAGTGGTAAGTAAGAATTTAATGTATTTAAAAGATAAAATGAAATTCAAATAAAAAACCAGCATAAAATATTCATCTTGTTATTCTCAAGCATACACATTTCAGTTATTAAAAAGAGATCATTTCTATTAACATACTTGTAACCATGCATTGCCTAACCTGGCCCTGATGTGCTGGAATGGGAATATATATGATGGTTATCAGTGGATGATTTTGAGAACCTTATAGGGGAGAAAGAATATATTTTTGGCCAGCGATAGTCCAGCTAGCTCCACCTGGACAACTTGTTCACTTTCAAGCCTGACAAAGTACCATATTGTTTCCTGTGTCCAGCCAGCTTAAAGCTAGAATCTGGGAGCTTATGCCCTGTGTTTGTAAGATAGTGAGCTAGCACTCAAGATAAGAATTCACAGTGTGCATGCCACAGTGTGCTGTGTCATTGCTAAAAGTCCTGAGCTGGTGCATCCTCTATTAATTTTGGGTTTGTGCAAAAGTCAGTCACAGAAGGGAAACTTGTGCAGACAACCCCCTCCCCACTTTGCTCATTCTTATATATGACACTATTTACTTTTCTTCCAGAGGTTTTCCAGAATTCTGGTGGTTTTGGTCTGCCTTTATTTGTTATTTTTTCTCTAACTGACATATTCCAAGCAGAGCCTAAGATTCCAAAGATTATCCACTTCCAAAATCTACTCTCCATGGACAGACCCATATAGCGTCTACTGATGGATGATGGCTTACTGTTCATTCTAATTGTAGTAAAGTGTAAATCTACTGACTGTGAGTAGGGAAACTGGGAGCTTGTTTTCCCTATAAACTTTCTCAAGTGTCTTCTGGAGACAACCTAGCAATCTCTGAAAATGTGGAACAAAAAAATAATCCTAATGCATATGGCACATAAGTGGCAGAAGATATATGTTTTAATGTAAATGAAACTAAAAGTTCTCAGGCTAAACTGCCTGAAGTGTTCAGGAGTTAGCTGATGGTGTATAAGAGCTGCTCAGCCTTTTTCTTGCTTCTCGGTGGAGACAGCATTGATTGGCTGGGCTGATTATAGCCCTGCACGTCAAAAAGGTGCAAGTCATTCTTAACACTAGAAAATCGGCTCTTGCATGTACAGGCTTAATGCATGATAAGCTATATGGTGTAGACATAAATTTTGTGTGCTTGAAATTGAAGTGAACTTTGCTTGTATCCATGTAGATATGGCCAGTAGCTGTTAGAGTCTGTTGCAGCTCATATTTATTGCTTGTAGTTAAAGTAAAAATCACTGCCTTGTGATTTTATTCAATTCAGGGAAAAAAAACTAATTGTCCTTCTGCCAAAGTTTAAGTGCTACATTTTTTCATTAGAATTTAACAAATGTTCATCTTAAAATAGACTGACAATGGGTCAAACTGTTCTACTTTATCTGTTATGAACTTAAAATTTATCAAAGCTAGTACTTGCTCTTTCCAAAGCAATTTGTATTTTCACTCCTGTATTTAACTATCAAATTCTCCTTTGCAACTACTGTTTAATAGCCACAAGATCCTGAAATATTTGAAAAAGGTTACTGCAACAGCCTTCCTCTTTCACCTGCATCACCCAATGTGTTATATAGATGTTTTAGGGCATGAGTATTGTTTATAAATCCTTAATTCAGAAATACAGTATTTTAGGGAATATTGAAGAAGATAGATGCTACCTCGTCCAAGTTTTGCTATCCCTCTTTATCTTAGCTAGCCATGACCATTCCACGAATGTGAGTGATTCAAAGCCAGTTTGGAATGCAAGCTAAATCTTCCTTCTCCCTTTAGATTTGTATTCTATTTCATCATTTGCAGACCCACATCTTGAATAAGGACTTTTCTTGCCATCGTAATATAACTAATGGTAATCTTGATGAGGTAGGTACGATCCAGTATGAGAAAGGGTATCTTAATCTTGCCCTCTCTTGGTAAAGTATATTAAATCCAGGATTTAAAAAGTAGACTAAGCATTGATGGGATTAAATGTATTACATATCTTTAGGGAAGACACATTTATTCTTTCGTGTTCAGTGCTAAGTCCCATGTTGAACTAAATCCAAAAATGAGATGTAGATTCTGGCATATCTTAAAATGTCGAACCAGATCTCTTGGTTCTTGCTTTGATGTGGCAATATTCTTTTAGTGCCTAAACAACATCTTGGGTAGAGGTGAAAATATAACACAGAGCCTTTTAATTTCATTGTGTTATTTATAACAATTATCTAAATCAAATTAGAAGTAAGTGGCTACTAATCTTTGTCTGTATGTGTATGCGTGCCCAACAATTCCTAAACGCCACTAGGAAATGAGAGTAATTTTGATATTAAAATGATTACTACCATTTTTTTAATAAACTGATGCGACTTTAGAAGTCTGTCCCTGATATCTTTCATGATTTAGACATCACACAAGCTGTAATTGTGCTATTAAAGGAAAGAGAGTTAATCTTTTTGCATTTGAAGTAAGCCCTCATCATCAGACCCGACAAAGCCAGACAGATCAAAAAAGAGTAAAAAAGAGCATTTAAGGAAATTAGTACAAGTGTCAGTTAAAAGGTAAAAATTAATGCACTTATTATTGAAATACAGTTGAAACCTGCGTTCTTTTCATTTCTTTGATATTGCTAAAGCATAAAACATTCAATTAACTTTCCATTGTGTTTGTGGGGTAGTGGGGAAAGGCAAACCATTGTCAGTGAAGTGTTAGGTGTGTAGGTGGTATGTGCAAGGCAAAAATGATTAGATACCAGAGGAGGGTAGAGCAAAGGCTTTTAGTTTGCAGTCGACAAAGACAGTGAACTCCTTTACTGTGTTCCAGAACAATGTTCTTGCGTGTATACTTCTTTTCCTAAAGATACAGTGCTGAGCCTCTGAGAAGGTAGCATGCATTCCTTTCATCCTCACTGGGGAGTATTTCTTTTCCTGATTATTATTATCTACAGCATTAAAACCTGCACGGTTTTGCACCTCTTTCCTAATAAAAAGAGAATAAGGATAAATTGATAATATTTTGGACCATTGAATAATAGTACTTTGCAATATAAGTGAGATAGATACATTTAATTCATACTTACCCTCAGCCATAAATATGAATTCCCATGGCTGTATTCTTTTATTCTTTGAAAGCTGTTACTAAGTGTGTTGATTTGTAAAAACTGATTTAGGATATTTCAAAATATATCCTTGATTTACAGCTGTTATATCTTGGCAACACTGAAGCTGCAAATAATTTGTAGTAAGGCAGTAGTTTTTCCTACCCTTTGTGCTATTTAAAGTGAAAGCAGCTTTTTTTTTTTTTTTTTTAATGAGAGCACTGGAAAGATGTAAAATATATAGAGGTAAAATTATAAAAAAATCACAAAAAGCTGGAATCCCTCTGAACCCATTCAGCTGCCTCGTTAACAAAACCTTCCTAATATATTGATGGAGATGTTTTCTCTCTCCTTACACTATCCCTATATTTTATATGGATTTTCAGTAATACTAAGACTATGCTGTAATGTTCAATATGCTTTAATTAAAAGAAATATTTGCTAATTGGCATAAAATGTATGTGCAATTATTTTTCCATGTATTTATGATTTTTCAATAAGAGAACAGCTGCTAAATATTTTCTTACATGCTGATTCTACTTAATCAGCATTCTTCTTAATGGAAGCAAGAAAAGTTAGGAATTGTGTTTTACAAATATGTTCTATGAAAACATCAGCATGATGACAAAGTCATGCCCTTTGGGGTACAAATGAGCAGATTTACCACAAAACATTTCTATATAGATAGGAGATAAATCTTACTTCAGAGATCACTTGCAATATTGAGCACCTTCCAAGCCAAATGTGTACTAGCACTTAAAGAAAATATTACCAGTTTTAACACCCAAACTCTCTCGATGTTTTGATTACCCTTCCTATTAATATGCACATGATAGAAGTTAATGCCACACTGACAGATTTAATGCTTTGTAAATGTGCTGAATTAAACTAGAAAGGTAAAAGCAGCCATTACCCTAAGACCTAAAAGAGAGACACTAATCAGCTGTCTTTTTTCCTCCTATCCTTTTTAAAGATGACTGGGAATACAGGTTTTATTTAAAATGCAAGGCTGGAAAAAGCTTAGCCACAGGAAAAAGAAAAGGTCTTGACCCTTAGATATTGATCCCATTCTATTGATTACAAGAGATGGGGGTGGAGGGACTTTTAAAAAATGTAATCCTAAAAAAGGCACAAATAGATTTGGGTAAAAATCAGACTGAGCTTTGTTATTTACAGGACTAGAGAGTTCTAGAATAAAAAATAATGGTGGAGATTAGGGCACATGCAGACTCCAGAGCTGACGTTCAGACCTCATAGATTCAGAAGCCAAAAGCCCTTGCTTTCACTGGCAGGAGTGTTCTGTCAGTGGGCTAATGCTGTCCATGGAAGCTGGGATATCTGGCAAGGCTGGGATCCACATTTGCTGATCAATTTCCTACTACGAGCAAAGGGGCACTTTGCTAAAGCATCCTTCCTCTGCAGCCATGCCGAACAAGAGATCGAGAAGAGCCCGAGCCTGTGGCCCAGACTTTTCAGGAGAAAAGTTAACAAACAAGGTTAAAACCTTGTGTTCTACTGAACTTTGGGATCCAAGTGGAAAACTGGAAGTTTCAGTGGCAAAGAGAAAGGAAGACTATTTAGCGTGTTATTATCCAAAAGAAGCTTTTAAAAGGCTCTCAAAACCCTAGGACAAGTAAGCCTATGTAGTACAACTTCTATGAGAAGCATTAAATCTACATGAATCCTGAAATGCCTGATTTACTTGAGCAAAAGGCTCCATAATTCTTATTGTCAAAGAAATGAAACATTTCTGTAGCTTAGTGGGAGGAAGAACTGCTCCCTTGCAATGTGCCAGGGCCACAAAGAATACGCTACAGATACATTAACAAATGGAAACATAACATAAACACAGAAAAATGTGTAATCCCAGGAAGTAATATATATTTTAACCTAAACTACTGCTCTGCTTTCAGTATGTCTACTTAGCTTTTCCATGTTGCATAGCTCAGACTGCTGAGAGGAGTTTCCCTGTGTTTTTCCTAACGGAGCACAAAGTGGGCTAGAGAGTTTCTCTGCATAAGTTTCTTATAGACCTCTGGAATTCTGCAGGTGGACTCTCTTAAAAATATTTAAACTGTACAATATTTGTTGAAGGACTTCTAATCAACAAATTCTGACCTGCTAAATGGGCAGATGTTCCAGGACCCATCTGGTGACATGCTGTTCTCCCCTGCTTCATATAATACTCCCATTATCTCTTGGGATTCCCTGAAGGTGTGTTCTCCTCATTGCACAAACAAGCTTCTGTCACCAACATTGCTTCTATGTGCCATTTGATCTGTCCAGAGAGGAGGTCACAAATTGTATATAGTCAGTAAAACAAGGGTCAAATACTCTCTGCAGGAGAGATAGGGCTAAAACTTGTGCATATAAAATGTGTTTCAGCTTCAGCAATCTGTGATAACCTTTAGCAGCAATCATGAATCTGGACAGTCAGCATTTCGAGGTGGCAACCACACAGGAGCCAGGCAAGTGTGACCTGGAACAGGATGGTGCTTTGCATGGGGTGGTTGAATATTGCTAAAAATAGGGTAGCTTAGTCTCAGTAGGTAACGTGGTGTGACCTTGCTGCATTGCTGATAGTGACCAACTGTCTCAGATCTCCCTCCACACCCTTCCAATGTGCCAGGGAGGAAAAATACCCTAGACTGATACCATGCTAAGTAGTCTGTTCTTATTAAAGTGTGCCTTCACTGTTGCTCTCACTTCATTTTTACTGTCTAAAGACAACTCTGAATAGTATGCTCTCACATAGGTATTTAGTTAGAAAGAGATCCTGACTTTTAAAAGCCACAACTCTTTCCAAATTATCTCCTTCTAGAGTTTTTATTAGGTGTGGTATCATCTGCTAATTCTTCTGTCAGTGACCCATTTCACAGTGCAGTTTTAGTGCTAACAGACAAGCAAAAAAATCTTGCTACAGAATCAAAGATGAAACCAAATTACTTAAAGATTTTATTTTTTAATCAGCATTTACTTTTGCATGGTTTCTTCCTCATCAAAAGAAGTCTATGAAATTTTGAAAGACTCAGAATTTCCTGTACATAACAGATAAAGAATAGTGTGCTCCTATTAAATTAGAACATTCAGGACAGTTGATTTCATCAATAAACTCCCTTTGCAGCAGATAGTGACAAAAAGTGTTTCTCAAGGGAGGTAAATATTTACTTACATATTTACAAACTTTCTCAGTGCTCTTTATGAAGCTTGGTAACTCATGCAAACTAAAGTGGCAAATTAGACAACACACAGAATAATAACAGATATTATTTTTTTTTTTTTTACCTGTCTTTTTAAGATCTAAGATGAGAAAACTGTAAAAGTTGTAATGTGAATTCAGGAGCCACAGAATTGGTTTGGGCTTTACCTGCTTGTCTTACCCACATGCAGCCCGGTGTCTGCAGCATAGCTGGGAAACATGTTGGCCTCAGGGGCAAAACACACCAGTCCAAAGGGGTGAAGAACCTCTCCTGCTCTGAAGTCAGCCTGGCTGAGCTGAGGGGCTGTGGAGGGGCAGCTCAGCAAGCTCTCACCTTTCTGGAACAAGATAATTTCTTTGCTTAAGAAGGGCACCATAAATATACCATCTCTTAAAGGCAGCAATGTGCTTAGACATTACACGTGTCCTTGAAGAGGGAAAGGAGTGTGAGGGAAGGAATGAAAGGCAGTGACAGCAGCAGAGACTCACGAGTATTGTAACACCAATGGCTGGAATTAGAAGGGGCCCTCTAGCCTAGCTGTATATCACAAACAGGAGTGGAGTTTCTAAGGGAACCATTTAATCTTCAGAGACAATTTAAGGGCCTTCTGCTGCCTGGGCCTCAGCCACCCTCTTCCCATAATCTCCCCTAAAGCCTGGCCCTGGCCTTGGGCATGTCTTTGCATCTGTGAGCACCAGGTGTGGATGGCAGTGCTGGGGCGCAGGTGCAGTGACAGGGAGCCCCTCTGCTCTGCCCTGTCAGTGCTCAAGGTCACCTGTGTCCTCCCTCAATTTTTTCATTTATTTGTTTTTTAGTCACTTGAGGCTGAGGTACCTCCATGTGCTCTGGATAAATACAAGTTTTCAGACCTCTGCCTCAGCAAAGTTCCAGTGCAGAAACCTGGGCTTCTGTGACTGAACCCTGGAAGATAGAATCTGCATTTAAAAATCAGTAAATTAATGCCTGCAAAGATGCTGTATAAATCTGTACCTAATAAGTAGAGTAGAAATCTATTAATTTAACCATCTAGCCTCCCCTATTGCTCTGCCACCCCTATGATAATAATGATGAGTAGGGTGGCAAGAAATTGAGCCATTTTGCCTACTGAAATGCACTGAAGGAGCTGATACTTCTGTAGGAATGGAAAGAAAGAAGATAACTTTTTCCTGTAAAAAGAAATGGGCAGGGAATGAACCTAGCATTTACTATATGAATATATTATTCTAGTGAGGTTCATTATTTTCTGTTTCTGCAAGCAGGGAAAGAAGTTCTTTTTGGGGGGACGACCAGTTAATTGGATATATTTTTCACCTGAAAAAACATAGGGCAAAAGAAATATAAATTCATTATAAAGTTAATATTAAGCAATTAAAAATAAATAAGTGATAGAAATGAAGACAGAGAAACAGAGGAGATACTGAGGGAGAACTCATGTTTGGAGAGTTAATTCATGGAAAAGATGAAATGATATGCATGGAAGGTAAGTTCTGCAAAAGGACCAAGTGTTTCTGAGCCTTTTTCCACTCCAAATGCATTTAGTGTTACCCACCAGAAGTGTAAAGACCAAAAGAAGAGGTACATAAAACACTGTGATTTTATCAGATAGTTGTCTCCTAAAAAAGAAGTAGAAGTAACCCCAGTATTACAGTGACAACAGGATGTGCCATTTGATTCTATTGTTTGAGAGTACAGGCCCAAGATTTCATATCACAGCCTTGGGCCTCTCATGCCACGTACCTGAGAGGGCTGCAAATTCAGGTTCCAGATATCCCTGTATTTGCAGGTATGCAGGTGGATCTGTGCAAAGGCACTCATATGCCTCAATTTGTGAAATCATTTTGGTCTACCCATGTCCAAGAGTTGTGGATTTGTTACAGGATTTCAGAGTGTATATTTTCCATATTTAAGTGTCACTCAGGGGCTGCTCTATGTTTTCTGTTCACCCATCCTGCCCAGCCTTAGAGACACACTAATTTATGTCCTGATCCATGCTCTGGGAATTAGTGTCATGGCACTGAATAAGATTGTAAAGGAGTAATTTTTTTTTTAACCTCTGCATGTTCAAGGTACTTATCTTGTTGCATGAATATGGATGATAGTTTCCTATGAATATGGAAAAGACTAGGGAGGGATGGGTCAGTGTTTAACTGCTCTTAACCTTTCCACCAAGCTGACCCTACCAGAGTATGATGCACAGGAGGGGTCGGTCATAGCTGATTTTCTGTTAGAATGCCATTAGTAATTTTTTGCCACATATGTTTGCCCTAAAGCCTTGTTTGCCACCTATATAATTATTAGAAGACTCTTATCATTGTATTTGAAATTCTAAGTTGACACTTATGTCATAGTACTATGGCAGAGTATTATGTTTAATTTCTCTTTTGTTAGTCTCATTTAATGTACTGAAGAATTATGCTCAAAAAAAGATCCCACACACTTCTTTTCCTTACCATTACTAGCTCTGTATTCCTCCCCTACCTGTTAGAGACATCATTTTAATAAAAAAAAAAGAAGAAAAAATACATGTTTAGGTTGGCGTGCTCAAAATATAAGGCGTGTAAGCACCTCATTTCATGTGTTTTCTCAAGGAAGTAACAATACATTGATATTTTCCTGATAGGTAGAACTAATAACCCAGTGGTATTGCAGGATGATGATGCCAGATTAATTGTGATTTTGTGCACTATGTCATTCTGAGCCGTTTGGCACAAATTATGTTCCCTTGATCCCTGTACAGAGCAAACAGTAATTGAAAGATTAGCTTCCTCCTCCACCCTGGCAGAATTGCTTGGGTGTTTCCTGCAGTGCTCCATTTTATCCCAGAACTCATGGGTGAGGTTTCTCCTGATGAAAACTCATGGGAAGGTGTTACATAGAAGATGACTGGCCTTACCTTGGAATGGAAAATCCTGATGCAGCCATAAAATGATTATCTGTGAATAGGGTCACATGGAATTGGAAAAGGAAGACCCTTTGGGCTTTTCAGGTGGTGTTTAGGTCTCCATATGGTTGTACCTATCTCTTGTGAAATCTTGTGAAAATTCATGTCAGCATTCAGGACCCATGGGGAGGATGGATTGGGTTGCTTCCCTGTAAGACTGCAGAGTTGAAAATGTATCACGTTCCTGGATTATTTTTCTTTTAAATTTTATTTATTTTTTATTGTTTTCACATTTTCTAATGTAGTTTTTGGAAGCAGAGGAATGTAATAAGAAGTCAAAAAGCAGCAGCACTATTCAGCCACTATATAAGGGGTGGAAATAAAATTTTTCTTACTAGTTACTTTATACTTAGCTATATATTTTGGAACAGTTGAAAACTTTGATCCACTTGCTGCAGATTTCTATCTTGATTATCTGTTCCCATTTGAAGTAGTTTTATAGTGGCAACAATCCTGGCTTATCACTGTTCTTCATCTGCCATTCTCTCATTTTGCACCAGATTTGTCAACCTCTCAATATTTTGCACTCCTTTCAGTGACTGAAAACTGATGTACCGCAAACATAAGCTAGTTTTCCAGAGAAGATGAGTAAGCACAGAAAGGTCTGATTGGTTTATTGGGCCCATGTGGTTAAGGTGTGCCAATTTCTGTAGCCAAGAAGAATGAAAAAAGCAAAAGCAGGTTAGCTGCTGATGTGTGTCTCTCTGTTTCTAGCCTAATAGATGAGGTTTCCAGTTGTATTTAAGTAGCAGAATTTTACAGAAGTCTGGTTTGGAACTGAAATTTGCAGATTTAGATTCACAGCAAGAATTTGTTTGCTTCTAAGCAATTATAGTCAACATAAAGGGATACTTTTGGTAGCAGTGTCTTTGAAGTCAAGGCCCTATGTTTAAATAGCTGGGTTAAACAGGTTTATGGATTAAACAGAAATATTGTTATATTGTATTTGCAATAGTAGTAAGCTCAGCATTTTTATTTTTATTTAAGCTATGCATTTCCAAGATAATTCAATTAAGATAATTTTGTCATTGTGTTAATTACTGTGGATATATATTGCATAATATAGAATACCTTTTGAGTAAATTAAGTCCACACTGCTGGGACTTGTCTCTCCTATTCCCACTTAAAGGTTATCAGTTCCTACATGATATGCAGAGTAGACATATCCACAGTTGCTATCTGGCAGAGTTTATAGTTTAAATATGCAAAACAGGTGAAACGCAGAGAAAGAGAGAGTTTCCCATGATCTAAAATCAGCCAGGGATGATGTGCACAGGCTGCAGGATTTAGGCACTGCTCCATCCATACTGATGTCCCTTTGGAAGAGCAGTCTAACACAGATTAAGATACTTACTCACACTTGTACAAAAGCGTGGTTTTTTTGGTTTTTTTAATTATTATTGTAAAGTAAATGTCAGCTATTCCATCTGCCCCTCAAAATAACCATCATTAATTAGCTGATTTATTTTAGACGTTGCAGCAGAGGTGGATTTTTAAGGATAGATTTCAAAGAAGCGAGGACAATTGCCTGACAGCTCAGTTCAGGGAGGGCACTCCATGTGTGAGGGGCAGGGTGGAGCTGTATGTGAGAGAAGCTGACAAACAGCAGAGAAGATTGTTATTGTTGGTGGATTTGAAGGAAGAGTGTGAGTGTGTCTGTGTATTTGTGTGTGAAAAAGAGGAAAAGAAATGCAATTAGAGATGAGAACAGACAAATAAAGAAGGGTGGAGTTTTGAAGAGCCTTGAAGCTGAGGACAAGAAGCATGAACTTGCTGTTCTGAAACCAGAAGGAATTGAAAGAGGGATGAGTGATGTGGTCAGAACATACAAGGACTATAACCCCCAAGTGGAAAAAAAAAAAGAAAAAATGGTGGGCTATTCCTTGATAAGCTCAGAAAGCACAAGTTGACAGAACAACCTCTGCTTCCAAAACCTTTTAGAAGCTGAACAATTTTTGAGGAAGACAAGAGAACAGAGATGGCATCCAAAATAGCACATTAAAAAAAACCAAAAAATTCTGAGCAAGGGCATTTGCAGTGCTAAAGCAGAATGTTAATTGAAATCCTACTGTGCCAACAGGAACATTGGAAAGAGACCAGTCAGGATTAGACTAATTAAGATGTCTTTAAAAGAAAGGGGAAAATAATCTACTGAAAAACTGAACAGGTTGGATTGTATTAAAGAGGAATTTACCAAATGCACAGAGAATCCTTAAAGAATTTATAAAGTGTGTCCATCTTGCAAATCATGAAGTGGACTGGAATGTTGATACACTGATACATTGATAGTTAAAGAAAAGATGTCTTCTGAGTATCTGTGAAAGCTTGTGGCTGGGAATGTGCTCCATCACATTAGCTCCTTGTTCCCTGTATTTTTATTTTGAGGAGAGATGCCAATAGCTGCTTTAAGGAAGTTAATGGCTTCTGCATAACCCCTTGTAGTGGCTTTCTGTGACATAAAATACCTATGATTCAAAATACCCCTCTTCCTCATCATCACTTGTTCCCACTTGGCTTTGCATGTCCAACTGTGGAGAGAGGCAAAGCGAGTTTTGTTCTTGAGCTGGAAAATGGAATTTCCTTTTCTTTACTAAGATAAAGATATTGTCTAACAACGTAATCTTGTCACTGCTATGATAGGGAGTAGATGTCCTTCTTTCTGAGCTATCACTGCACAGTGCTGTCAGGCAGCACAAAAGTGCTTATGTGGCACTAGAACATGGGCATAAAGATGGAGGTAGGGTTTGAACTTGCCTTTGCTAGGGCCAGCAGGACACACAGATTTGAGTCTGAGACCACAGGTAGGAGCAGTGTTTGCCAGGCAGCTTCCACAACTGGAGCTGATGACCCACATCCAAGCCTCATAGAGCCCTGGGAAGATAACCATTGCTCCTGACATTACAGAGTGATAATGGCATTTGACAGAAGAAACCATGAATATTTTAATCCTTTAAAAGGAGTAAGGAGTATGTCTAGTGTTGAGTCAAGCTGTTTGAATTATTCAGTGTGAATAAGTGAGCCAATTTATTGGACCTTTTCCTTGTTCCCAGATCACTCATAACCTCATCTTTCTTTCCATGGCCGGAGTTGCTTTTCTCAAGTTTTCTGCAAATAGTTTATACAAATGTCAGCCAATGGAACTTGTGATCTCTTTCCTTCAACCATTATTAGCTGTTAGCTTTGCATAATTTTCCAAATTATTCCTTTTCAGTATTTTTGAAGTGGGGGAAAAATGAAATGGTGACTCTAAATACATAACTGTACAAATATTGTTCCATACAAAATTTCAAACATGTCTAGTTGTGCAAAATGCAGATATTATCTATACAGTTATACGACCATATAAAGTCCTAACTGACAGGTGGCTTTTCTTGGGGTCTGAATTGTGTAATAGCCCCAACAGGAACCTTCTCAGTACTGAGTGGTCAGTCAGTGACCATTTATGCTTAGTCCTGAAAATGTCTCATCTATCCAGAAAAACAGGGCATCTACACTTAATGTGTTCAGCAATAATTTTAAAACCTGTCTTTGCATTTTACTGGAGCTGAACAATTGCAAATTCGATGAAGATTGACTATAAATGGTACCAATATGGTTAAATCAAAGACAGCTCTGAGAAGAGTTTCAGAGTCTTGATTTTACACTATTCAACTCTTTTGAGTTTTGCATTGGTATATTTACTTATTTACCAAAGCCAGAGTCTTTCTACAAAAATACTCCCTGTAAGGATATTCTTGTGAGGTCTGCAGCTTGTCTCACATTTGTACAAATGTGAAGTCAATCCAAGTAAGTACACCTATGTGAAATCTGCATACTGATATAGTACCTTTCTTAAAATCTGATATGAAACGACACACAATAGGAAAGCTAGAATCTTTCTCTAAAACTGTACAGAGGGTAGATCCCATTCTAAGCCATTTATCTAAGTAAAATGGAGTGTACAAGGTACTAAACTAGCCTGACAACCTGTATTTAGTGTAATGATTTATTTGCTCTTTGGCAAGCTCTAACCATTTACTGTTAACTATTGCAGAGGAAAGGTAAGGTTATTATTACCTCATAAAGTAAATAGTGATACTTAACAAAACAGAACATCTGCCCCACTTATTAAAATATTTTGACAGATTTAAATTGGTTAACATTTAATCTCATTTGTAATTATGGGAAGCAATAGTATGTGCTCTGAAGACATGAAAATAAATATTTTTGTGATTAGGAAACTTGTTACACTCCAACAATAATTTTTTTTCTTAGGGTTCTTTTCTTAATCTGAAAGTAATGTAGACATTACTTTGGCATTCTTGTAAATACTGAGACTACTTGGAACTAAGCCTACTAGTTTTAGATAGCTTAAAAACCCAACCCTTATTTATTTTACTGGCATATAAAAAAGGGAAATATAAAAACAACTTTCTGTGCTTAGCAAAATAAATTGATATATGAGTGCTTAACTATTAGATATTTAAAGGAGACTGGATTTTTAAAGAGAGCCTGAAATTCTATTTGAATATTTTAAGTGCTGAGGACAAAAACTGAATACTAACCCAGTAAAGGAAAATCAGTAGTTTTCTTCCAGGACTGTTTTTTGGTCCAGCCCACTACATGGCCACATGACCACAAGGGGGTTGTCCCAGGATGGGAGGCGGGGAGAGGCAGAGAAGAACAGCCAGGCTTTTCCTGTCTGTGATTCTGTTGATTCACACTTGATTGAAAAGATTCTGATACGATGACTTAAGATGGTAAATCCAGAAACTCGAGCTAGGCTTTGCTTTTTAAACTCAAGTTGATATACCGATCTGGCAAATAACTCATTGCTCTGCATTTTTTCCACCTTTCTTCCCCCAAGCTAAATATTTTTCTTATCTATGTAGAAGATTTTAGCAGTTGGGATTTTTTTTTCTCTTAATACATTTGTACAATATTCAGCATAGCAAGGTCTGTTTCTTAGCTGAAGGTTATCTGTGTGGAACACAGTCTCAAAAAATTTGGGTGTGACTTTCTGGAAAGGGAGCTAGTCTGGTTTGCACCAGCTTCATCATTACATGTGGCAGAATGTCCGAAATCTCACTGCTTGTCAACTTTGTTTAATATAGCACTTTTCCTACAACGTGTCAAAAGCATTTTAAAGAACAATAGCTACTGAGTTGAATAATCAATTATAGATAATAATACAGTGCAGCACAGATAGCCCAAAATGTATAATTATAGTATTTGATTTGGTTCTGTTAGAAGTCAGTGGCAATTTAACATTCACATCATCAGTGGAAGCAGGAAGGCCAATGTAGATAAATGCTCAGCATATGGTTAGTTGTGAAGTCTGTCTCAGCTATTCAAATGTCTTGTAAAATTTCAGCTTAAGCTGGATTTTTTTATGTTGATTCCTGTCTCAAAGATGATCTAGAGCAGTTTAAGATAATAGTAGTTTATCCTTTTCCGGTTTATGTGTTGACTTTCTGACCTCTCTGTGGGCTCTACCCATATTTAAAATAGCATCTAAGGTCTGTCACTACAACTTGGAATTTAAGTTATTTGGTGGACTTTACCAGTTCTTCTAGACAAAAATATTCAGAAGCAAATTTCAATTTTATCACCATTTCTTACATTCTTAGAAATTAATGAAATCAGCTTTTCCTGAGGAATCCTCCCCACTCTTTTCTTTTAACCTGAAACTTACAACTAATCCTAATATACAGAAATGTAAAATATGCCGCTTACTTAGTGGCTTGTGATGTGATTTTCATGGCCTTGTTTGTAATTCAGATGGATAAATGAAGGCCTTTTAATCTGCTTTCTGCTGCAAGGATTTTGGAAAGTGTTTTTTTTTAACTCTATCTCAGTGAATTGTAGAACACAGTGGCTGAAATCCACTGTCCCTGAAAATTTGAGCTAATAAGTCTTGATTGCATGACTAGTCTGAGAAGAGGTCTGGAGAGTGTTCATATCTAGATTTAAATGAGTATTCATAGGATTTTATTCATTAGTCTCTCCATACTGTAATGGGTTTTCAGAGTACTATCTGAGAGTCTTTCCCTTCTGTGTGTTCTTTGTTCTATTCTGGTTTTTTTATGTCTGTTTTGTATTCCATGTGTATTTTTTTAGTCTACCTTGATTTTAGCTCAAATGTCCAACTTCTCTCTGTGAGCTTTCTGACAAGATTGTGGCACTAAAAGCAGTAGGATCAATCATCATAAACAGACTTAGACCCTAAATTGTACATATCCCATCAAATTTTTCCTAATCTCCAGATTAGTCCCCCAAGTCATGATTCCATCTTTGCCTAAAGGAGGTTTTGAGTATTTATTTCTTTGTTTTAGCCAGAAGCTAACTTAGAACCATAAGGAGTAACTTTTTTAAAAACAAAAAACTTCATCCTTCATAATTTTCATTATTCCACATACAGGTTGTTAGGTTTTTTGTTAATCTAGGCCTAACATAAGCCTGTAAGTGTAAATACTGAGTGCTGTGTTCAGCTCTGTGGCCCAAAGCACAAGAAGAAGGTGATCCTTGGATCCTTGGAGTGAGTCCAGAGAAGGGCCATGAAATCTAAAGCATCTCTCCTATGAAGGCAGGCTGAGAGAGCTGAAGTTGCTTGGCCAGGAGAGGAAAAGGTTCCAGGGAGACCTTAGTGTGCTTTCCAGCAGCCAAAGGAGTTCCTCAGGAAAGGTGAACAGGGATTTTTTACAAGGCCATCTAATGATAGTACAAGGGGTAATGGCTTTGAACTGAGTCTAGATTTAGGTTAGAGATCAGAAAAAATTACTGTTAGTATGGTGACACATTGGAAAAGGTTTCTAAGAGAAGCCGTGGATGCCCCATTGCTGGAAGCATTCATGGCCAGGCTGGATGGAGCTCTGAGCAACCTGGTCTAGTGGAAGGTGTCCCTGACCATGGCAGGGGGTCTGGAACTAGATCTCTAAGCTTCCTTCCAACCTGAATAATTCTATTATACGTTCTGTGAAATGCTTAGTTTGTTGCTTTGATTTTGTTTCATTTGGTTTCTCTTCTGTGTGAGTTTAAGCTATTTTATGTGTGTGTGTGTATTTTGAAACTGCTTTAAAGAGCTGTCAAGGTTACATCTCTGCATAAAGTGTATAGGTGTGCTCTTATGTTTAAGTTATGCAACTCCCTTGCAGTTTTAAGGGAGGTGGGTCAAGAACTTATGTTTGGTCAGCCATCTGGGAAGAGGAGAATCTGGCCTCAGTACAACACATAGAAATTTGTAGCTCTTACTATTTGGATTGCAAGCTTCACATCTAGCCTTACAGATAACAAAAACTTTAAAACATTAACCCTTCCAGTACTCCTAGGCTGCTTGTTAATTTTTCCTCCTTTTTTTTAAATTTAATTTTTTCCTTCAACACTTTGGTTTTTACAAGAAAAATTGATGTTCCCACCCTAAGTAATTGCCACCCTTCTTTTACAGCCTTACATCTCCATAAGATGAGCTATTGTGCTAAATAATTAGCACATGCCATTCAGAATATTATAAGAATTATATGCAACATCAAGCAGGAACTATACACTGACAAAGGACCCTATTTGCTCTGAAGTTGCACTAAAGAGAAATTACGTATTCGCAACAGGTGCATTTAAAACAAGTTATTAATTGTTGAGGGAAAAAAAGTCAGAGAGAACAGTGTCCTATTCAACCATTAATACAGTAAAACATTTTAAAGTTTGCTGTGATTTGAACCATAACCTCTTTGAAAATATCCTTTGTTCATTTGCATAAACAAACATTAATCCCATGCTTGAACACAAAAATGCATTTACATAAAAACTACATTGTGATTTATAATTTATTAAGTAATTGTGGCTGAGATGTTATTGGAAACAAAGAAAACAACTATATTTAAATGCCAGGCTCCAAGGGAATATAATATATAGAAATTTTTTAATACGGAAGACAAAATATTTTCTTTCTAGCATGTCACTAATTAATAAAGATTTTCTTTTGGATATATTGATTTTTAATGGAATTTTGTGTTTTGTGATGAGCTGTACTACAGTATACTGGAGGCCCTGGAGATTATTTTCTCTGCTTAAGTAGTGTGTAAAAGATATTGCAAAATATAACCTTACATTGTCCAGCTAACTTGGTAGGTTAAACTTATTAGAAGATTTCTTCTAGGTGTACCTTTCTTGTGGATTCCAGTTGAAGATGGGCACTGAGCCATACAGATTGAAGTAATTTTTGCATCTGGAAACAGAAGTCAATGCCCTGGGGGAAACTAAGATGATTGGAAAGGTCTCTGATGAAGTCAAGCAGCAGATGAACAGACATTTTACATTTGAGATTTGGGATAAGATGCTTAAGTGCCAGTTTTATGGCACGGGAAGTACTGGTAGAGATTTTAAAAAGAAATTTAGCCCTTTTTGTGTGTCCAAATCCTCTAGCCATTCCTGCCTGTAGAGAGCATAGGACTTGGCTAAGACAGTTTCAGCTGAATCCTGGGGTCTCCAGAACATCCTTACAGCAGAAATGTACCTCCAAGTTTTCCTTGGCATTCCAAGCACAAGTTATTACTGGGAGGTGAGGAATGGCTTCAAAATGTCTCAAGGAAAGACCCTAGGCCTTATTTATTTTGAAGTTATTCCTTATGTTCTTCTCCCTCCTTAGCAGCCTCCAATTTGTATCTAATGCTGGGTTATTCCACAGTCTCTCTCTTGCTCTTCCAGTAGGCTTAGCATTTGTTCAATCTGTATTTGAACTGACTGTATTTGCATTGTCCTGCAGGCTGTGAGACATATGGTCCATTGAGAACACAGGAGGGAGAGTCCTGGAGCCAGCTTTGTGTTCGGAGCCACTTCAAAGCTTTTCAGTTCCGTAGGCAAAATTTAAAGGGATAAGGAACTGTAGTCCCAGTTGGATTTTTCTTTTGTCGAGAGAAGTAACAGTGAGACAGGGAGGGGAAATCTGGACAATCATGTTAGCTGCTTCTGAAAGGAGGGGAGGACATGTAGGGGATGACCAGCAGCAGCCTTTTCTCTCCCCCTGCACTACAGAGCCTGACTTTTACACATTCTGAGCCGTTCTTCAGAGGTAACTGGCATGGATTCTAGGGATCTGGCTAAAACAAATAAAAAGCCAAAAAAAACCCCAACCCAAATCAAACTAAAAATCAAACAAAGAAAAACAACCAAAATACCCATCACAAAAAACAACATAACAAAACAAAAAAAACTCCTCCACCCCCCAAAAAAACCCCACAATAAACGCCCTCACAAACAGTACCGAGTCATAAGTCACCATCAGTATCCTTTGTGGTCAAAACTGTTTCTGGCAATCACTTGTAAAGACAAACTTTTTCCTGGCATTGAAATGGCCCTTAGATATTTTTTGATCAAACTATTTAAGGAGCATCTGAACTCTGGAGAGGTTCTTGTTGAGCATGTGCAAAATGCAGTTATACTAAAGGCTTAGGAAGTGACCAAGAGAGGAAAAATTTCCTCAGTGGAACCATAAGATCCAGCAGTGACCAAATAAAGCCTCTGCCCTGAATGAGTCACTATGTGAAGCAGATATGAAATAATTGCAGCCCAAATGACTAAAGTTTGGCAAGATTTATGGCCAGCTTTGTATATCTTACCTTAAATCATAAGTTTCCCCTTTAATTGTGGCTTTAACTTTAACTTGGTACTTTATGCATGTCACTGGCTGTTTGTTAACCAGGGCATGATTTGCACCTTCAGCAGCAAACTGCAGGTGCCTAAATTCTGTGGTGGATCAAACACATTATTCTTTAAGTTATCCTTCTAAATTATTAAGATAGAAATTATATTTCAATAGTCCTGTGTGTTGGGTGAAATGAATATTACTTTATAATTTTCTTTTGATAACACCTTTCTAGGCCTTCCAGAAAGCTGAAATTTGTTTGATTATTAAAAGTTCATTTTGGGCATATGTTCTGTATAAATTTCTTTCAGGGCTGGGAGGAAACTGTGTAGAAGGCAAATGAAACTAAATTATAATTTGTGGTTTGCTGCTCTTACAACATCTCAAGCCCATGAAATTTCAGATGGATTTATTGATACTTTGAAAAATATGTAAAAATAAATAATCAGCTGTCACTCTCCATATATGTGCTCTGCTTTCTTTAACATTCTTATGTCAGATTCTATAAACTCCAGCAAGAAATTCTGTATGCTTTGTACAGCTTGGCAGCTCTAATGACACACATTAAGACTTTTGGCAAAAAATGTTTGGAAAGCCCCGATATAAATCCTTTGGATTTTTTTGAATAAAGTAGTTCAAGGTGGCAAATTCCATGGAAAACATTTTCCAGAAGGCTGGGCAAGCAGCTGCAGGCTGTCCTGTTCCTGGTCTGTATAAAACTCCATGGTGAAAACATCTCTCAGTAATAAGAAAGTTAATACAGTAAATCAATTTACTCTGTCTACATATGCAGTTATAGACTTTCATAGAAGTATTTTTAATGAATTTTTAATATGGAATTACTCTTTCCTGGTTTTATTTTCCTTCCCCATTCTTTGTCTTTAAGATCCCAAAGGACAGTCTCTGTAACAGAAAACTGGGATTCTGACCATGGTTATGCTCGTGTGAAATTTCATAAGTGACAGAAAAGCTCTTTTGGGCCATCAATTGTGTGCTTGAACTCTTAATGGACTTGTTAGTCACATAATAATAAGGAAAATAAGGGACAAGCCAGCTATATTAAAAAAGATCAGATTTATGGATGACTTTTGGCTATGCTCTTTTTTGCTCATAGGTGATGTATGGAGATGTGCTGGAGGTCAATAGTCTGAAAATGTGAGTGAAAATATTTGCAGTTAGATCAGATTTGCTAATATACATGTTTACAAATTCCTTGTAAAGTTGCAACAGAGAATCCCATTGTGAAACATAAAATTAATTTTGAATTAATATTAACTGTTTAGTGTCTGGGAAGAAAAAACATGAGTGAGCATAACTTCTATAAAATCTAGGTATTGTTTGTGACATGTGAAAGTACTTCTAAATGTTTTAACTGCAGCAGCAGTTCCTGATGCTATAATATGACATCCATGATCAAAAATAAAAATTAATACATACAACTTTTAGATTAATGTCTAAAGTTATGACAAAATTTTTTATTTAAGAGGCTTTCAGTAATAGAGCTACCTGGCCTGATATTCAAATATTATTTTAATGGTCCCAATGTGCCTTGTCTTAAATGAATCTGGTGGTCTTCAGCACCTGAACATGACTGAGCAGGCTGAAGAGATCCTCCATGCCTTTGCCATAGTGGTCACAACAAAGTTACCACAACTTCTGTCTATTGTATAATTTTTTCTTTTGTATTTTCCTCCCTAACTTACATTAGCCAAAATCAGCTGTGTTTTAAAAGCCCTACTGCCTATCATTTCAAAAAGAGAGGGTTCAGAGGACAGCTACATGTGCAGTTTTGCTGGCATATCTGATGGAGTGCTAATCTCTCCTTATCTCAGATGCACTGTAAAATTGCTGGGCTAAATACTATTGCCAAGTCTGAGCACTGGCAAAAATGAGGAGTTTGACTAAAAAAGCAATACATTTGAAATTCTTTTTATTTGACTTAGGCTTTTTTGAAAAGTCAGAATACAAATGTTGAAACTTTCTTTAACAGTTCTGAGTGCTAGTAGTTAGTTCTCTTTTAAAATGAGGTGCAATATTTAGTTATTTGATTCCTGCTGCTATGAGTCAAACAAAAACATCACTGAAATCTGATAGCTGATATTAAATGAGCCAAGTGTGCACCAAAGAGAGACAAAGAATTCAGTATGAAATTTGGATCTTGCTCTGTCCTGTTAAAAGGTCTAGAATGATCTTATGAGGTCTTAAAATGGACATTTCTTTGGGAAGAAGGTCTTTCCACAGGAGTCATCATAGAATGAGGACTTCTGAGGACACCTTTGCAAGGCAGATGGTACCAAGGACAGAAAGAGCCCAGTGAGGGAAACGTTGGAGTGTGTGGTGTGAAGACACTTTAGCAGATTATAGTACAGCCGCAAGCTGCTGAAGTGGTGAATTGAAGGTGATCTAGGTTAGACTGTGATGCAGAAGCAACATACTTTAAATTACCCAGAGTCCTTCTGGCCTTTGATTTCCTCAATCTCTGTGTTCACCCAGCAGAGTTTTCATGTACTACTTCACTGGAATAAAAACCCCCCAAAAACTATTAGAGAAGATGTCCTGGAATACTTAAGCTTTTGGCTGTTCAGTTATCTTTTTCTTTTTTTTTTTCCCTCTTTTGTTTTGTTTTTTAAGGCCAGCATGCCTTTATATATCTATATACAATTATACTCATGTTCTGAGAAATATGTATGACATAGGCAACCCTGAAGGAGGTATTTTCCTCTTTGGAAGTTTCACTCCTTCAGAGAAAATAAAAAAGAAATCATGGATGGAGGCAGGAAACAGGTAGTTAAAGGCAACAGTAAAACACATTGTGCTAAAACTCTGATTCTTCTCAGAGCTGCATCAAATTCCATACTCAGATCATGTACTGCAGCCAAACTGAATCTCACAGAAATATATTTGGCTTTGTTTCTTAACTTCCCTGTTCTGATACACTAAGAGCATTCTCAGTTGGGGCTGCCAGTCAAAACTAAAGAAATCTTTCTAACCTGGAACTGCTTAATATCTTGTTTCAAAGGTCAGAGTAGCGTTTGTGAGTCTGTGCTGGTTGAGGAATGAGAATCAATTTAATTTTGATATATTTGGAAAAGAACAAGTGAAACTGCAGGCCAGTGTAGATCTGACCACAGATCACCTACTTGGATCCTTTGATAGTAGTTTGCAGCTGCATAGCCACACTTTTGATCTAGCATGAAGTGAGGACCTAAACAAACTTGAGTCAAATTTTAGAAGAAATTTGGTTCATGGAGATACCTAAAGTTTAAATGTGTAGGCCTCAGACAAAATTAAGCTAGGGAAAAAAATCACAATTTTGGTATTTTTAAGTGTTTCAGTGATTGCTGTGTTACTGGGCATACATGTAGGAAATATTTTTCTATATAATTAAAAAAATTCCATTTGGCAAAATTTTTATCTGCAATGTAAACATTGAATATAAATGTGAATATGTCTAAGTATGGCTGAGTTATTTTGTTTCTATATAGTGCAGTTTATAGCCACCACATTTAAATCCTTAACTTGGAATATAAGCTGCATGAATACAAAAGTAAGAGTTACAGGCTTGATCTACATTTGTGCCTGGAAAATGCAGAATAACTGGTGTTGCAATTGTGAGAGGGATATTCCCAGCAATGGATGTTCCTGAAACCAATGACCAGTGTCTCAATTCAGACTTTCTCTTCACTTCTTACATAGGCAGATTATTCCTTTTTTCACTTTGGCTGATAGGTTTGGTAGTGAGAGAGGCCAAGCTAAGGTGGAACAGCAATGACCACAGACATTTTCGGTGCAGACAAGTAAAAATGAACTTAGCCAAGAGACAATACCTGCTGCTCTGCTAAGATTAATCAAGTTATCATTAAGCTTGTAATGACCATATAAGTTGTAATACTTAAAAGTGATGTCTTTGATCAGCAGCCTCTTTTAAAGAGCTGTTTAGGAAAAGGAACAATTATGAATAACTTGAACACAAATTCTGTGCTTAAGTCACAAAAATTAAAAGAAGTCTGATATACTATGGATTTCATTAAAATTTAGGTTCCATATTTAAATATTATGTATTGGACAGTTGAAAGTAAATCCTTATGGAACAATATTTCTCCTCAAACTGAAATTTTGTAGTGGGAGAGGAAAAATTACACTGTAATTATAAACCACTGAAAGCAGGGCTTGTAAGGGAAATGCTGACAGACTTCTTACTATCATGACACTAACAGAAACTATATAATACATGCATTTAATTGGACAGTTAATAAATATTGCTCTTATTTGAGGAAATTCTGAGAGTCATACACATAGTGAAGTGGCTTTGAATAAGAAAAGACATAGAGGATGGGTAGGGTGAATATTATCCACTGAAAATACAGAGAAGGAAGAGAGGCGGCCATTAATAATTCTGTTTGTGTATGTGATATATAGAATGATACACAGAATGAATGCAATAATAAATACATTTACAGATACACATTCTTTCCTCTGAAGTCATAGTTAATACAAAAAAAGAGGGTTGGAGTATTTTGTATTAAGTTCATTGCTGAAGTTAATTGTATTGTATTTATAGCACATATAGGTGGTTTTCATTTTAGATCAGGACTTTCCTTGGCAATTTAGTAATAGCCACAGGTTCCAAGAGGCTAAACTGAGAGAAATAAATAAGAATTCAAATCAAAACATGCAGGGGTTCTGCATAAACTCCCTTAATGGAACAGACAAACTCCTCAAGATAGACGAGAGGGACACATATGTAGAAGGCAGGGCAATTTGCTGCTTTCAGCCAATTTAACTTTACTTTATCCTTTTCAACTTCAGAAAACTGTATTCTGACCATTCTAAGTTTGAATATATATATATTATATGGTCTCAGATCCCCATCCACAGTCCATTTGAACTTCAGGTGACACAGAGAAACTGTAAGCAAACATAATTCTTGCAAAGGAACAGATTTCAGTTTTGAAATTAGTTGGTTGCTGGAAGTTAGATGAAATCTCTTGAACTTGGCAGATATCTTTTTCCTACATCCTGTTTTAAATTTGATGATTTCCCCAAATATATTAAAATAGAACTCAGAAAGACAAATGCCCCTACTTGCAGAACTGACTCTGTCCTGCTTTGATTGCCAATCAAATTATGTTTCTTGCTCTGCTCTGAAGAAATACAATGGATATTGCCCGGCTGGCAGAATTCCAGTAACTGCATATGTGCTGGGCAGCCTTCCTCTGTCATCCAGAGTACAGTTTTGCTTGTGGTCTGTAGGGAAATATTGCAATAAACTGATACAGTCTCATGGCTGAATTCTTATGTTACTTGTTCTATTGTGGCAAAATGCCAGTTTACTTGAGTGGGAATTATGCCTGAGTGGGAACAGCATCTAAGGACTTTCAGGTTTTGTGTTTAGAGAATAGAACAAGGTATTAAACCATAGAGATATACTTTACTGTTCATTAAAGGAGACTTTTTTTTATTTTCTCCACTGAAATTTCTCCACTATACTAAAAAGAACAAAAGTAAATGATGAAATTTTTCATTATTAGTGATAATTTCCATGAATTACAATGGAAAAATCTCCCAGAGAATGAAAAAAATACCCAAACCCTGAATCTGAGAAAATTCCACTAACAATGTTGATATTGTCTTGAATAAAGTTTCCTTTCCTTGAGCATTCCCAATTTTAAATTTATCTCTGTGAGGAAACTCACATATCTAAGTTACATGCTGTTTAATTCTATTTTATGCAAGCATAGCATGCTTTAGACTTTTTAATTTAAATATTTCAAAGAACCAATTTATGGCAGAGGTGTTACTTTCCTTCTTAAGTACATATTATGCATTTTTTATTACAATTTTGCTGCAGCCAAATGTCTTAAAAGCCTGATTCACAAACCACTTCACTGCTCTTCAAGAGTACAAAAAAACAAAGAGTATACACTCAGAACGTGACTTACCTTTTGAAATGTTGTAAAGCCTTAGAAATTAGAGTAATTTAGACCTGGTTCTTATTTTTAGGTTTCAGAGTATTTTGGCATTTAGTTTGTTTGGTTTGATGACTATCATTTGATGTAGCTGTAGTTATTTAAAAATGCTGTCTCCATGACAGCCTTGTAAATGAACCTTTTGACTCATATGCATTCTCTTTCTTTTAAAAATAAATCTTATTCACAGAAAAAGTTTGCAAGTGAAAATACATACAATTTCTTTTACTATGGGAATACCATGTGGCTTAACCAATGGTTACTGCTGAGTAAAAGTGATTCTGACACTGTGTATTTCCATGTAATTCAGGGAAAAAATTGATCCATTAAATGATGACCCTCAAAACTGATGCACTTTAGGAAATAAAAATGTTTTTTGTAGAAGAACTGTGAAGGTTTAGAACATCACAAACTTAGCTGCTAACAGAAGAGTGATTTGATATTCGTGATTGAGCACTCACTCCTGGAAAAAAAATTGGTCATGGTGAATGGGTATGGCTCAAATCCTGAACTTCAAAAGCAGCTCTCTTGTAGATTTGTTACCCAGGATGCCAGGTTGAGTATTTATAAATCTCTCTGGTCCAATATCCTCTCTCTATCTGGCAGCAGCTGCATCAGTGGAGGTTGTAAGGAACACCAGGACAGCAGTGTAATCCAAAATTTGTCAGGCCTTAGGTAGACATTGACATAAATTTTGTGCTTAGCAGAAAACCTAACTTGAACTTTGCCTTCAGGACAAGCTGAACTAGTCCTCTGCTTGTCTCTGCCAACATGTATAATCTGCTAATTGGCCCGCGTTAACTGAGGCATACCAACATTCTGCTTGGACAAGGCCTTCCCATTGATTTATATCCAGCAGTCTGATGAAGTATATGTTTTAAGGATTGTTTTAATTAGATTGTGAATATTTTATCTGATATTATGTACATTTTTATACATGTACATTTATAATTAACTTACTTCAGTCCTGCCAAACTCCTTTTTTCAGGGTAACAAGTTGGGGGTTTTTTCTGTTATGTATTTGCTGTTATCAGTTTCAATAATTTTTTTTTTGTCTAATTGCTTTGATATTTCTTTTTCTTTTGTGCTGTGAGAGAGGACTTTGAATCTGTAAAGTTGTAATGGATGAAAGAGACTTTACATTCTACCATATATATATGCCTCTGTAGTAGTTACTATGTCCAAGCCCAAATTATTAGTATTTTTTATTATATGCACCAGTCCATGTTCAGAGAAGCAGTATTTTAGACAGACTGTGTCAATCTTTACATTGTTTAATATAAATGGTGAACATATAATATTAACCAAATATTATTAACTGAAATATATTGATTTATCAGGTCTAAAAAATTAATCAAAAAGTGTACCAACAAAACTATAATCATTAATTAACTGGGCCAATCTCAGCTGGTAACAACTGAGAGGGTTTAAGACATATTCCCAAGGTCATATACTAAGGTGTTAGTAGAAGAGAGACAATCTTATGGAAAAAAACTCAGGAATTTGCTTTCATGACAATTTTGTGCCACAAGCAGAGACAAGGCTTTAACCACAAATGAAGACTTTATTTTGAGTGTGCCTGTGGAGTTTTCTTTTGATTGAGCGTGCTTCTGGGGTCCATTAAGAACATGTGAAGGAAAATGAAACAGACTTTTCTTATTTCAGTAGACTACTGAAATTACTACATGTAGCTTTAGCTACCAGAGAATTAAAATAAAAAATTAGCTGCAAGCAGTCTCTTGACTGCTTATCCATATGATAAGAAGCACAAATAAAATTGTAAATAAAAACCTGAATGGCATGTCAATAGTCAAAGAACAGTCAAAGAGAGGTGGCTCTGACAGAAATCATAAAAACAGAGAAAGCTCAGAAACCATCTGGAGTTTCAAAATTGGCACTGAGTAATTTGGTAGGCAAAAATCACAAAACTTGATCCGTTTTAGGGTCTTATCTGAAGCTCTTAATTGTTTAAATTAAGAATTTCTCAATTTAAATTTTTTCACTGACTGTGAGAGGTTCTAGTACCATTATCATTTTGTATCTAAAGTGCAATAACAGTGAGCGATGTTGAAGGAAAGCAAGCACCTAGGAGTAAGCAGTGGCAAGAGGACAAATGGGGAAATATAAAGTAGTTTGGAACATTAAAATGATGAGATTCTAGAATTGCCTCCAAAAGGGCCAAAAAAAGTGGGGAAAAAAACCAGAGAAATTTAATTTCAAAGAGAAAATTATTTATAGGGGTGTATAGGGAAACTTACACTTTAGGCTGACTCAGTTACATTTTTACTTAACATGGTCTGTTTATCTCTTCACTTAAAATGTATATATAATCACCTTGAGAGCTGTTTACCTAAGCTCCAAGATAGTGCTTTTCTTAGTTAACAGGGCTATTTTTTTTTACAGACCTGTATCTAGAAAGATTTTTCATATCTAAACATATTTTTGTTTTTCCCTGCAAATTAACAAATCATTTTTGTCGTGTGTTTTGACAAAGCAGTCTTGCTTACTGTCTTCAAAATAATTTTTAATATACTAGAAGGTTTTCATCATGCTCCTTCTTCATTTTTCTCTATTCTAAACACATTCAGTCCTTTCAGAATTTCTTTACAGCGCCTGTTTTCTAAGATTCTTGCTGTTTCTGACACTTACTCAGATTTGGTCTATGTCTTGGTTAAATCAAGTGTCCTAGATAGACACAATTTATGTTGAGCATATTCCATTTCCAATTGAGGAGAAAACTGTCACTTCCTGTTGAGATATTCCTGTTAAAAATTCCAGGATGACATTCACATTTGTTGCAGTACCAGCATTGGTTCCTTCTCAGATCTATTGTAATCCCGTCAGCACTACACCCAGCACCACCATGGCCAGTTATTGCTCACTGTAGATTTCTGAACATTACTTTTTCTATCCCTGTATGGAGCAGTATTCTTTCTGGTTTTGGATCATTATTCTAATTTACTGAAGTTGGTTTGAATTTTAGGCTCCTTCTTGCTATTCCTCCCAGATTTTATAGATTTACTGTTTATTGTATCATCCAAGTTGTCACTAAAAAACTGTAAGTATTGTTGGATTTGAAAAAACCTCCTTAAGGACAATATCCTGAGTATTGAATTGATCTAGTTTTTTTGATCAGTTTTTATCTTCTCTGCAGTAATTTATTTTGATAATTTTTCCATTGGATTAGTCACTAATTATCCAAATTTTCTGGATTATTCTTTTGTGAATTCCATTCTTCTAGTAACACTTTCTGTTTTTCCCTTGTTTTTCAAAAGACAGTAATTTCATAGTAACTTTCAAATTATTTTGCACATTCAGAACTAATCAGAATTAAATCTGAACTAACTTTCTCCTTAGGTGCAGCCTCCACCTAAACCCAAAGGCTTTAGTGCTGTGTTCCCAGGAAATGTTGAACAATTAGTGTCCTGCAGCATTGTTAATCCAATAAATTGTATCCTTATTGACACTTTTCCTGGGATTTCCTCCTTCTCCTCTTTACTAAATATTCAATAAATATTAGATCTTCCTATTTAAGTTTTAGTGGTCAGAATTAATGAAATTTCGCCTCTCTGCTGTGTTATTAAATTGATTCATCGGTTTTCTGCATTATCAGTTTATTAACCCTCACCAAATCTAAATTAGCTTTGTAATTTCTCCTACTCCATGTCTAAGTGATTGGTGTAGCTGCTCATGGTGAACACAAAAAGCCAATGGGAAGACAACCAGAGTACATTGCTCCTTTTTAACATTACATCCTTCACATATGAGGGAAGAATCTCACCTATTCCCTGTTGCTACATTTGCCATTTACTACTTTAAAAGTAAAGACAGGTGGGAAGAACTCTGCAGAAGAATCTTGAGAAGCATATGTGTTTGCTTCTGAAGGGCAGGTGCAGGCAAATATCTCCCTGGTATGAAATAATGTTCCAGAAATACTTACTAAACAGAGAGTGTGGGTTCAGATCTGCAAGGTGCTGGGTCACTTTCTCACTGTTGAGGTACTGTGTCCTTCTTCAGGATGGTATAGCTGACAGACCCCACAATGAAGCCTTAAAAAGCATAATTAGAGATTAGAATGAGCAAAGATGATGTAAATTGGGCCCTGGTTTTGGGTGTTATTAAATACACATTTTAAAATTGTTGTAGTATCATTCTGAAGTAGTAAGATGAAAAGAATATTGAAATGATTGTACCAACTAAAATTGCTGAATCTGGGCTTCAAAAGATAAATTTCCTTGAAAGTAATCCAACCTTAGACACTTGGGAGCAAAAAAAAAAAAAAGCAAAAAACCCACTCCAAATCCCCAAATGCAACCTCACCTCCAGAACTATGCAATCTGTTTCCTTTGAAGGGTTTGCAAGCAAACAAGCGTTATTTTTGTGCTTGAACAAATGCAAGCAAAGAGTTTTAAACACCCTCTGAACTAAAGTGGTCAAAAAAATATTTTTATTGCCCAAACAAGACCAAAAAAAAAAAAAAAAAAGGAAAAAAGAAAGACAAGCAAGGTATAACCTGACAGAATCCCTTTTACTTTACCATACCTTTCTGCATATTTTTAAAATTTTTAACTTGATGGTTCCTTAAGTAGTCTGGAAATGAAATCTTTTCCAGCAACTTTTCTACAGGTATATAGAACATTTACTTACTGCTAAGAAGCTATTGCTTAAGAGATTCTCTTATAAAAAAATAAATGCAAGTTTTTCAGTAGTTTTAACATCAGTTGTCTTCATAGAGAAAGTGCATCTTCTTGCACTCATCACCACTGTTTAGTAACAATGGTACTTTGAAGCAAACTGGAAAAAAGAACTCCCTAAACTTCTTCCTATTAAAGAATAATGTTAATTGGTTAGCGTATATAGAAGAAGGTTATATGGCCCATTGACTTTATATAGATTGAAATGCTAAGCAGGGCTAAGTAGAAGCATCAGTAGGGAATAGAGGGTAAGTGCTCATCAGTTTTATGTTCTCCTTCCTATTTACTGCTTACCCCTTACAGTGTTTTACAACTAGATACACAAAGTTTTCTTGGGTGCGTCATAAATAAAAATGTATTTTGGGGATTTTTTGGCTAGCCTGCGAGTTGTGAGGGAAATGACACCTAAAAATAGGATGTTTATGGGCAAAAAGAGGAAAGGTATTTGCTAAGAGAAATCACCTGAGGGCATCCAGGCTGAGAAAGGGTATCACTCCTGAGAAAAAGCCATTTCAGTGGAAAAAGATTGTAGGGGTTTGTAATGGAGGTGGTATCTGAGGATGTTTGCCAGATGTGTCAGTTTCACCAGAGGAAAATGATGACAAAATTGAGGGTACAATCAAGGGACACCAACTCTCTCTTGCTTTAGTGTAAATTAAGAAGTCTGATTTACTGAAAAATTCAAAACAAAAAATGGAAGCGTGGTGATGTTGTCACTGTGTCCAAAGGAGTTGATCAGTTACAGCAATAATGAGTAATTGATTGCTCACAGAGTAGCATACAAAAAAATCTCCAAAAAACAACCAACCAATCAACCCAAATTCTTTTCTTTTGTAGTTGGGATAGTTTGGAGTACACAAGTGATGGGTTACCAGGACTCAGCTGGTGGATGGCAATGTTTGGAACCATGATAACTCAGCCTGCATGCTTTCACACAAGTTTCCACTAGATTTATTGCTTCTTTACTTGAGCATAAAATCAGAATTAATATTTCTTATCCATACTTGAAAGACACTAATGATAGTCTAGGGACTGATTACAGTTCAGATTAAGATTTTCTACCACCTTCAGAAAGATAATGAAGCTCTCAGCTGAATATAAATATAACTCATCCAACGTGGAGTGTGGTTTCTGAATACAAGACTTTGTCTGTTGGCTGTATCCTACTGAATAAATTTTGCAAGACATTCTCGGATTTCTAACTGAGAACTTTTATGCAATATGTGGAGTCTGAGGTTGGAATTTTTCCTGTTATTGTCCACTGCAGAAAATAAAAAATAAAATTATAATTAAAGAATAACAGCCTTTAGGAAATACCTTATTTGATGTTTAAAAATTAGTCCTAGTTCTGGTCTCAGTGAAAGTCAGTGATGAACTTATAAAAGTAAATTAACATGGATTCTAAATTTTTTTACCCTTTTAAAATAGAAAACCATCCTCTGAAATCCCTCCTGAAAAAAAAAAAAAGTCTTCTAATGTTGGTTTGTGAGGTTTGGGGAGGATGTAGCAATCCTACATTCACAGGCAGATTTTCTCATTCTGTAGTCAGTCCCCCATGAAGAAAGGTTTCATTCAAGCTAATCCAAGGAAGCTTTCTCAAAAAGAGCTGGCATTGGAAGTGGTGAAGGACCTGACACATAATAGCCATTTGCTGTCTCTAAAATGACAGATACAACCGAGTTCAACCAATGCTTGGCTTTTCCCTGCAATCACTAGAGAGCGATTGTGGGGTGCACACACAGCTGGTGCTAATGGCAGATTCCTCTCTCACTGCTCCGCTGGGAATCCAGCAGAGATGAATCCCCTGGAATTATGTGTTTTGCTGGAACAGCATTTTCCTTGCATCTAAGGAAACACTTCCTAAGTGTGCAAGGACAGATTGACTGGTGCTGTAATTTAAAAGAAGTCATGATCAAAGAAGAGGCACTGGTACATGGAAGTAACTTTCCTAAAATTAGTCGTCTTATTTTAATCTCTGCTTGTATTTTTTTCTCCTTCTGTCTCTGTCCCTGCAGTAAGACTTCTATCCTTGTTGGAATTCCCCAGAGCTAAGTTCAGAAATCAGTCACTGCCTCCCCTAACATTTCCTGAATATTTTTTCTCTATTCCTAACTTGAGGCTTGTAGTTTTGGGCCATAACTCCCACTAGAGTATTAAGGTGTACAGAGATAGAATCAAGACAAGAGGTAATTGATGTTCTTAATAAACTCCTAGTCTCCTTACTGTTAGTGAGAAATTATTTTTTTAATTATTTTACTGTATGTCAAATATATAACATGTCGTACCTTAGTGTATAATTGTTGTTTAATTGGTGTTTTATTCCTTGCTTTGAAAATTATGTCAGGAATAAAATGCCAATATTTCTCTCGTAATTGACAGCTCATTTCTGTCATATATTAAGGAGGATTAAAACATCAATTTAATGATTATAGTGTGACATTTTAGATATTTGACCCAAGCTTCAAATGATAGAACAACTTGTGGGTGGAGGAACTCTATTTCTCTTATAGAAATGATGTTAATTAGTTGCAATATTTATATGAGAAGAGGAATAAAAGAGAGAAGGGGAACTTGCCCTGTCAAAATGTTTGCAATTTAATATCAGTGTTTGGCAATTATTAAAAAGGCACAGACACAGAAAAGTTTGCAACAGTGGAAATATGATCAGTGTAGCAGTTGGTACCTGGAAATTGTTGGCTTTTGTCCACCAATCCTGTATTTGTTGAGTCCTCTGCTCTTTCAAGTGACAAAATTTGCAGCTTTTAACCCCTGTTGCATTCTCAGATGGAGGAGCTTATCACAGGTAAAACAGAACACATCCTCACATGTCTGCAGAAGGGATTTAATTTTCTACTTCCGTGCAAAGTGCTCATGGAAGTCTAATGTACCACAATTTGAGTAACTGAACCTTGCTGTCCAGGAAGAAAAACACCTATAAATCATAATCTGTACCCATTTATCTCTGAAAATGTTTGACTAGGAATTTTGCATTTAAAATGTCTGAAGGTAACTATTGCAGCTTTCCTGATTTGTTTCAATGTTTGCCAAGTGTGAAGGTAGAAAATGATGACACATGGGTGACAAGAAAAAAAATCATAGTAGACTTTCCATAGAAGATGGAGTAGATCTGTGTTGGACACTTCTGATGGGTCTGTCCAGCTGTCTGAGAATTACACCCAAAATATTGCTGCTGCTCTCCAAGCCAAGTCCAGATGTGACGGAAAGCTGGAGCTGATGCACTATTTCCACTTGCTGTATTTGCAAAACCTAGTGAAATGGCAAAAGACTGGAATTTCTGCCCTGTGTTACAACAACATCTCAGTTCCCTTTTGTCACTTAAACTACTTGAATTCCAAATACTTCGTAAGTGCCAGCTAGTGATATTCTAGTTTCCTCTGTACCATTCATGTTTTACCTGCTTCTATATGTGAGCTCTTCCTCTGCTTAGATCCTATATTCTCCCACTTCCTTTACTGTATTTTCTACCAGAGTGCCATAATCACCTCTGTCCCTTTCCCCAGGTGGTCTTTGCATGGTACAATCACACCAGATTAATCCTTGCACAATACAACCAGTCTTAAAGATGTGGGGTTCTGTGTTATGTACACTAGAGCCAAACCACCCAAGTATCAATTGCCTGTTGTTGTTCCATCTCTTCAGCTTCTTTGGTGGTCTGCTGTTGTATGAGGAGCAGTGAGAAAAGAAAACCACTGCTGACCGTGGGTAATGATGAAGGTAAGATGAATTCTCTACCACATGTCTGATCCTCACATATGTAGTAAGGTAAATCGTCCTTGCTCATGCAAGCAGCTCTACAGATTTGAACAGAAAGCACAGCTGTGTGGAGCCCTGTTTTCCTTTAACATGTGATATTCCAAAAGCCTGATCCAGAGGTCACTGGAAACATTAGGAGTCTTTCTGTTGGCATAAATTATTTCTGGTTTAGGTGAACATGAATAAACAAAATATAAAGGGCATTCAAAGTTCTTATTTGGTAATTCTTATTGATACAATCAATCTGCCTACCTGAACCAGAGTTGTAAATAAATGCAAAGCATAGCTGCATATTTTTTGAGTCAACCTCAAATACTCCAGTTGCTTACAAACTGTAATCATTATTTTCAGGCCAGCACTGAATTACCTTTGTTTCAAGAATATGTCTGCAGAGTTTAGTCTCACTGCAAGCAGTATTTCTGTTTCCTAGAGCCCAAGCTGTAAATGTTTTGAGGTTCAAACAAGAAATTGCATGATTGCATGTGCTCCCCAAAGGCAGGTGGCCAGACTAGCTCATTGCAGAGATGCTGCAAGTCTCATACTCTAAGAATCACTCTGCTGTATTGCAAATGACACCTTTGTAAAAGACTTATAATTTTTCCCTGCAAAGAACTTACATTCTCAAGAAAGGTTGTCAAAACATAATTGTAATTATGTAGCACAATATTTTGTAGATTTAAAGATGTTTTAAAACTTATTATATTTCTGAAGCTTCCAGATTGGGAACTACAGAAATGTGTAACTACATTGCTTTTGTCTTTTTAGTTCTCCCGACAATTGTTTAACCTGTTTTGTTTCGCACCTGTACTAATCCTCTGATTCTTCTCGTAGTACTACTTTTCAATAAACTCTTGTCTTTTAGTAAAGTCTTGCAGTATAGATACAACCTTGTGAACTCCACTAATAATGCATAGACTAAATCATCCCAGAGTTTAAAGACTGCTAGTTACATATCTTGCTTTTCCTGCATGTACATTGAAAAACAAGTGTCTAGATAATAGGAGGCAAAAATAACTAAAAAGAAGAGAGACATATCTCTAGTCTAAACAAAACAGTGTATTTTTAATTGAAATAACATTCAGTAGAACTGAACATCAAAACATTTAACTTTTTCAAAGTTTTCAGCATTAAAGAATTAAGATGAAACACAATTAGGAAACAGAAAACTGCAACATTGTAGAGGATGGTCACTTTTTGTATGTCATGTGGCTTTAAAAACAAGTCAGATAAATGATGATGCCATTAAAACTGAACTAATTAAAGAAAGCTTCTTTTAAGAACTCATTAACTGCAACCTCATTTGCATAATGATGCATATTAATTAAGTTTTAATGAATCTGAATTTGCACCAAGCCTATTCATGTTGGCTTTGAAACAAATTGAACAAATTAGTTAAAAGCTTTTTGGAATCTACTTTTCACACCAAACAGGATATGAATGCAATCATCTCCACAAAAAAGAAATATTTTTCTTTTAATTTAATTCAAAGGTATGCAGACCCATCTATTAATTATTTTTAAATGCAATAATTTCCACCTTTTCTTTGCAAAATCAACAGTATTACTCATTCTTGAGCGGCATGTATTATAAATGTATGTTGTGGGATAAAATCATTGCAGCCAATTTATTGAAAATAAGGTGGAAACATTTGACTTCAGGGTGCATTTAGTTTACTTAATACATGGATTTCAATTTTGTTGGTAACCTTTAGGCATTTTGGCTGTCTGCAGAACAACCACTAAAACTGTATTTTTTATGTTGCTATCAATTTTTCAAGATATATGTAAAATACTAAATTGCTCTTATAATACCCATTTCCTAATGTAAGATTTCACAGCATCTTAAGTCTTTAAGTCTTATAAGTATTATAGGAAAAAAATTATATGCTTTTAAAAGCTGCATGTTCTTGCTTTGGTGTTGTTGGATCTTATTTCTTTTTTTTTTTTTTCCAAACACACAGGCATACACACACAAGCAGCAGAATCCAATTTTAACAAGTTTGCTTTCAGCTCATAATAAAAACCAGAATTACAGCAGAAACACTATTGATTTCCTTATACTCCATTGTGTCTTCATCAAGAATGAAGAGATTTATGTAATTACTGCTCCATCTTTTGTTGCTAGAAAGCACTTTTTTGTAAGTCAGCAGATACAAAGGCTGGAATGCTTTTATTGTTGAGATTAAAAGATCATTTTTTTCTCTTTCCGTTAAACTGTTTTTCTGTGATAGGTTCTTCAGGGAGGCTGACAGTTAGGAAGATACTATACACTGAAACCTCACAGTTTTAACATAATTTTTCCAGCATTTTATCTTGTCACCTTCTTTTCTTATCGAAAAAGCAACCAAAATACACTGAACACCACCCTCCCAAACAAACTCCTCTCTTTAAATCTCTTTTGTTTCATTGTCCATGGTGGTATCCCCTGCCACTAAGCTGATACCAATGCAGATTTCCTGCAGTAAAGTACTTTGAATCCTTTTATACTTACTGGTACAAATTACAAGAAGTTGTATTGTCATCTCCTGATGATTTTACGCTTTAGTTTTCATTCTCCTTTCATCAACACTCTATCTTTCCTATTTGTTAATAAACTTAAACATTTAATATGTGAGAGATTTGAGGACTGTGTTCTAGAATTGTATTTTTGGTAGTGCAAATGTCTCCTGAGCATCCATTCCCCTAGTGGGAAATATCTATTCTGTAAAAGGCAATGAACCAATGCCAAGATTTTAAGGAATTGCAATAGTGGATTATGGAGGCAAAGAAATGCCTGGTTATATTGTGGTTATTTGCCTAAAAACTAATGAGGTAACTGTATGGAAAACTTTGGAGTAGAAGAAAAAGATTTTAAATCACAATTGTGAAATTGGGAGAGACTCACTTTGATTTTCTTCACATTGGTTATCAAAATTTCTACTATATAATCTTCAAATTTGAGAAACACATTGTCTTAAACTGTGTCATTTGTCCAGGGTAAATATGTCATCAAAGCTAAGAGAAATGTAGACTTCTCTGTGACTTTGAGGGCAATGATTATATTCTACAATCACTTGAAAATATTCCCCATTTTTAATTTTTTTTTTTTAAATTCTTGTACTTTTATAGTGTACTGTAACTTGAAAACAAAATGAAGCTGTTAAATATTTTAAGTACCATCTGATTTCCAAATAGGAATAAATTTTTATGAGATCACAACCTGGAATAAAGAAAAAGAATTGCTCTAAGTTATAGAGTCATAATTCTTTTGAATTTTAGCATCCTGGATTAACCAGTGAACATTAACACCATTATAATAACCTATAATTAAAAAAATAATAGAGGCAGTTGGGACCTTCCATTATGGTCTCTATTTAAGCAGACAGATATCATTACAGATAATAGTTTTATATTTGCCAGAAATGCAGTCACCCTAACCTATAGGCTGCTGCTGTAACCTGTCATGTAACCCATTGCTTTGGATATTACACTTGAATATTCATGTTTCTGGCCTTAAAGAATTTAAGCTTCTTCGAGACATAAAGCACAATTTGCAAGGGATATTTGCTTTGTTCAAGATTACTTTTAATCTTATTTATCTGATTGCAGGAGGCTTTTCCTTGGGGAAGTGTTTTGTGGATTTTCTTTTTTTTTTTTTTAATACAAATTTAGTGTGCTGAGCTGCTTTCTTTTGGGGGAATTTTGACAGAAAGTGTCTTCCTTGGGGGAGGTCAAGAGTCATTGGTATTAAACTAGACAAGCTGGTAGTGCAGTGTTAATGGAAATGGAAAGCAGATGTTTGGTAATTAGGGGAGATGTGAATGACAAGGCTTGAGAGGTACGGTACATGCGCTGGCTGGCACAAAGCAGCTGTTGTTACCGATTTCACTGTCAGAAATGTACACAAGTCAGACCATCCCCTGTGAGTTTGCCATAGCAGTGACAATTAGAAAAAAATGTATTTGATTAAAATAAGTAATATATCATACAGAGTAATTTTCATAACATTTAGGAATGACCCGGGTTAAAGTCCAGGAAAATGATCTAGATATAAATGAAGCTTGGTGAATTGACAGTCCTTAAAAGTAGTCAAAGTCAGGATTAGTATTGACAATTGAGTCTAAAGCTCTCTATCTCTCTTTTTCCTGAAAGAAAAGGAAATAATTTGGTCTTCTGAAAGGTAGAAAAGATAATACTGGAAAATTGAAAAGTAAGAAATAAATTCATTTTTCTGATAATACTGCATTTAGCAGAGAATATTCTTATTTTTATTTAAGAGGTGCTAATTCCTTTATTTAACAGAACTTTCATTAGTTTTTTATTAATTTTCTATTAACAGAACTTTTGTCCCTCTATTTGTTGTGAATTGTTTAATAAAAATTCTATGGAACAATTTTTTACCTTTTATTTTTTTTTAACTATCAGAAAGCAACTCAGTTGAGATGGACCAGCATAAACTTTGATAATAATATAGTTATTATAGCTGATCCTACATAGATCTTCCCCATCAATTTAAATGAGAATTTTTCCTTGTTTGCATTACTCATCTTCAAAAACGTCTGTGGTAAGTGCTGTGCAAATGTGAAAAAGTCATGTTCTCTCCCTGTTTTCACTAGATTCAGCATATTTTTACCAGGATGGAAGGGCTGCCTTTTTTGATGATGGATCGTCATCAAAAAAGACTGGGCTCATCTCGAGTTTACTGGTTTTCATTCTTCCACCATTTGAAGTCTGGGATGTTGCAGGCTGCATTTCAGGAACAAAAAGGTCCCACCCTTCCAGACACTGAGCTATGCCCCATCCATCAGTGCTGACTGCTCAAATAAAGAAAAAACCCTCCTTTTTCTTTAGTGTTGAGAGGGAAATTTGAATCTGCTTTCCTTTTGACGGTGTTTTCCCCCTACGATAAACCAAGCTATTATTTTCAATGCAAAATTCTGGTGATAATTTCCAGTGTCCACATATGCCTGCAGTACTGGTTTATAAAGCACTTTGGGGAACACTGGATGTGAAAGATTTAGCAATAAAATTTACATCTTTATATGAATAAATTATATTTCAAGAATTCATTTGATAATTGTAGAAATATAATGGGCCAAAAATAATAGAGATGATACCTTGATGCATTGTTTTTGACTTGATACTTGCATAAGGAGTATCTGAATTAGATCTTTGTATACTTGCAATTAAAACTAATTATGTTTAAGTATGTCTTAATTCATTTGTCCATTTGTGAATGAAACTTTCTTCCCATCCATAGTAAAGACTATTAAAAGTATTAGCTTTTGTAAATGGGATTTACAGATTTTACAGTATTTTTTTATTTACTCTAGAAAAAAATTTCCTCTCCCTGATGCATACACACATGCACCTACGTGCACACATAGTTCCCATGTACTAATGTTACCATTTTATTTAAGAGATCTCCTGGGAAATAAAAACAACAACAAAAAAATCAATAGAAAGAAACAATCTCTTCTTTGAGGAAAGGCTAATTTGTGAAGTTTGTTACAGCATAAATTTTAAGTGACATTAAAATACATTCCCTGAGTTGAAAATAATCGCTTTTCTTTGGACATGTCAAAGAACATAACGTATTTTCAATTGTAGACATTCAAATTCGGATAGAAATTGCAACCTCTACTTTTAAATTACTTAATTCCTTATTTTAGTTTTTCACCTTCTTCTGCTGTATAATTTTATATTATCATGTAAAGGAAAATTCTGCCTTTAGATGTGCCCCTGTAGCTTCCATTAACGTGAATGGCGTTCTGTATCTCAAATCAAAGTCAAATTTTGGTCGATACTATGTAACATTTTCCCTCTTATGTGTTCAGCAAAATGCAGTTTTAATTTAAAAATAAAAGTGGTTTCATTACACCTGAGTGAAGTATACATAATTTCAGGCTGGTGGGTCAAAAGCAAAAGCTCAAATGCCTGGTGAATGGTAGGGCTGTTTTTTTGTTCAGTTAATGACAATTTTGCCTGAAAAATACTTCACTATTGGATGTTATAGGACTGCCTTTAATATGGGTATGCTTTGTTAAGCCAACTGAACAATGGAATCAGAGATTACAACTAGAAGGGATGTTAGATCATCTAATCTTCAGTGTTCCCTATAATCCCTTTTTAAATATATCTACAGATGGTGTTTTAACACCTCTTCTTAGTGGTGGTTTAGCTGTTGGATTGTTCGTACTGCTGACTAAGCTTATTTCCTTTTAATTTTGAGGAGTTTACTTAAAGAATTATTGGTCAATTTGAAATTAATTTTGAATAAGAATGAAATCAGAGCTAGAATACAGCAAATTGGATCCAAATCCTCCCTCTCTAGTCATGAGAGCAGAAATTCTGAGATCAGATCTTCATGAAGTGTAAATTGCAGAGTAGTGGCACTGCATGTGAGGAAGCTGTTGTATGATGACAGAACTGGAGAAACTGGTTCCATGAAAACAGCACAGCTGCTGACAGCTGTGTTTGCAAAGACATTTCTTGGAGATGCTGTGTTAGCAGTGTCTGCTGTGGGAGAAAAGACAGGGACTGGATGAGAGTGTTTGGGAAGGGGGTCCGTGACTGATCTTGTCCTGCCTAGAGAGCTATGGGTGCTGCTTACAGGGTTTACTTTAGACTGTAGCTTTTACTATGATCTGATCTCATTTGCCAGCTTGGGTTAGGAAGAAGGCAACTCAGTTCTTTAATTCCCTAGGAAATTTCTCAGTGACAGAGTAATTAGTGAAGATGCACGGGACGTTTTCTTTTGGCATCAGTGGATAATGTAGTTTTTGGTTATTTAGACTATTTTGGTACCATAAAATGAGCCATGACAAAGGAATGAAAGCTGATATTTCAACACTGCCAGTGGTGATTCTTAGTAATCTCTCGAATTAGAGAAGTGTTCAGACTGAGTAGTTAGCTTCTGTATATGACATTGCTTCTACATCTGTTTAATACAAAAACAATTAGAATTTAGAAATACAGTCAACATCATTTCTAGAGGAGGGGGAAAGCCAGGGGAATTGAAGCCTTCTGCTTTTAGATCAGTATTGCTGTTCTGTAACTAAGTGTTCAGCTGGTGAAATATGAGTGTTGAAGTCACTGACTGAAGATCCATTCCTTTACTTCTTGTCCTCATAAGGGCCAAGACAGGCTTTGGGTTTTCCTGTGAACATAGGGCACATGGATTAGGATCTTAGTGCTGTGGTTTGGAAAGAAGCAAGTGATGAAAAGGATTCACAGTGAGGCAGGTGCCAGGACTTCATCCATCACACATTAAACAAGTCAATGAGAAATACTGAAATTATTCACGGGATGTTTTGTTCAAAGGATTTGGGTGGGAAGTGGAAAGAGGAGGGGGCTATGTAGAGCATATGGAGTGAGATGTGCCTTACTATTGAGAACTGGACTCTGACCCTGCTTGTAGCTGATGAGTTGGAAAAAGGCCAAAATGAATATACTGAATTTTGAAAACAATTGCTCTGGTCAACTATAATAAGTGAGAGATTATTTTCAGTACATTATCTGCCTAGCAATGTTCTTTTTAATTGTTGCTTTGAATTCATTCTAGCTACTTTTAACAGTGTGTTGCTTCAGTTTTATTGGAACCAAGCATACATATATTTCTTGAATTTTGGATTAATGTTTTTATACCTAGCGGGAACCAGAAAAAAAAATATCCTTTTTTCCCCCCTTAAAAACATTCTTAAAATTTGATATGCAAAAAGGAAAACATAAAGAAATTATTCTCTCTCGGCTCCTACTGCCATATAAATATGGTATAGTTACTTGATTTCTATAAGAATTAAACTCAAATGTTTTGAAATGCATGCAAATTCTTGCAGAATATATATGAAAAAGTCACTATAACTGTAGAAGCACTTCTGCTCCCTTGATAAATGGGACTTCTAGACCACACTTTATTGAGTCTCAGATTTTTAATAATTTGAATCCTGCAAGATTTAATTCTGCATAATTCTGGCTGAAATCAGCTTTTGATTGAGTTGTAATGGCTGTGTTATTGTAAATATCTCTTCATGCTAATGTTGTGCTGGAATTCAATAATATTTAGATGAAATTTCTAGCCTCAAGCAGTGTGGAAGCTGGATTTAGAAAGCCTGAAAGTTTGTGTCAAAAAGTCATTTATTTTTGGGAGGCCATAACATGCACTGTAATAAATGGTCATCCCAAGGTCCAATTTAAATATATACAGTAGAAGAGAGAACAGTTGATACAGTTTTTTTGTTTTTATTTTTTTACACCCTTGAGCTGCTGGACTGAATAGTATTGATTGAGCAGGGTTTTGTAACCTTAAACGATTTTGTACTGTAATCATCTGCAGTGAGAGTAGAGTTGGTGACACCAGAAGAGCAGGAATAAATCATGCTATCAGAACAGGCAGCCCATAGCCTGCTGCATTGTATTCTGATGTTACAGCAAAAATAACCTGTCTCCCAAAACCCCTTATTCCAGATGTGGCTCTTTGGTCACATCTTTTTGCTTCTTAGCCTGGAAAATGTTCTGTACATGCAGGGTACATTTTTGGTTTTTAGCGCTTTTATAGTTTGTATTATTGTTTTCATTCTGTGCAATAGTGGAAAACCTTAGCACTTGTAAGGGATTAAAAGAACAAGTTCAAAAAGTCCAACCAAAATCACTGAATATTTTAAGAAGTATTTATAAGGGGGAAAAGAAAGAAGTCTGAAAATTGTCTGAAAAGGAAAAAAACATGGGATTCTAGAAATTTTAGAAAATTGGGATATTTTACTCTATGTAAACAGATATTTAATCTCACACACATCTGCTTTGGAGTTTTGTGTCCCATTATGAACTGTGGGGCTCCAAAGGGACATGGTTCCCTGACTGACAGACAATGGTCCTCCTTTATGTAAACTGTGCCTAAAGAATAAACATTTCCTATCAAAATCCTAAATTTTGAGAACATGCTGTGCATACATGAACACTGAGAAATCTCATCATTAGTATGCATACAAAGAATAAAGACAATCAAATATGTAGAAGCAGAATATGTTTACCAGGTCGAATCCTGGTCACTTGACATCAGTGAAGCTCACACTGATTTTTCTGGAGTCAGTCTCTTTTGTCCCCTAAATTCTTACTCTTAGTGTTTAAAGAATAAAATATTTTAATTTAAATGGTTGAGTTTTTTTAGATTTTTACAAAAAAAAAGTACAGATTTCCTGACACTTTTTTTTTTTAGGTTTGCAGTTCATTGCTTCAATTACGACCACATGTTTTTGTCATCAATTGTTTCAGAATATATATTGAATATGTCTCAGAACACTCCTTTCCAAGGAGGATTTTTTGCTTTTAACAAACTCTCAGCTGTGTTGGTTAGTTCAGATTTTAGGCTCCTCAGTCAAATATCATGTATATGAATTCATGTATGTCACTACCTGGCTTGCTACCCATCAGAGAAGTTCATATTTGCTATTAAAAAAAAGAAAAAATTCTCTAAACATTTTCTCAAGTTCGGATACAAAACCTGACTCAGCAGAAATACTCATCCCATCAAACGTGGGCAAAACCTGGATATTTGTGGACATACCTTCCCTGCAATCACTGCTCTGATATATGCACTCAGCTTCAAGCAGGCTGCTTTGGCTGCTGCTGGCTGTAGAGCTGCAGCAGTGTGCAGCTTGGCATGGTCTCTTCAAATCTGCCTTGCAGACCTCCAGGCTATTAGCAGCATTGAGGCTTGGCTAGGTAAACCAGATCCATCTGAAAGACTGTCAGAATAAGCACTGCAGTCCAGATCTGTGCTTCAAACAGCAGCTAGCTTTAGTCCAGGCTTTTTTACTGGATGAGATGTCTTCCATGTACATTTATTTAAAGGGCTTATAAACTTAGAAACTATTGAGTAAGTTGATGCTCTTGCCCAAACATTTTGATTGATTTGATTGAAAAGCATATGAAGAGATGAAAGACAAATTTATCTTCCTTGTAATGGGTACAAATATCTCAGATTAAAGCTGCAGTTAATATTGCAAGGCATCAGGAGAGAGTTTGCTTCTGCTGTGTAACTTAATGGCAGAGAAGAAAAGTCACTTCTATTTACATAGTGGTCCTAGAATGGAAAAAAAATGAAACAACACTTAGAACTTCTGTAGACAATGACAATTTAGAAAGATTATCCTTTCTGTGTTTTACATGGACTCCTCTTAAAACCTGAGGTGAAATTTATTTGTCAGCTTTGGTTATTTGCTGGGGGTTTTCTGAGCCAGCTAGTATCTAATTTCCTTCTTTTCCTTGCTTTTCCTTGCAAGCAAAAGGTGAGACTCGTTACAAGACTTATCCTAGTTCTTATTCCCTGTATCTGTTAGTCAGCCCTTGCTGATTATTTTTGCTGTATCAAGCCATAGTACATTAAAAGTGCTCTCCTCTCAAATGAAATGTCTTACAATTTAAATCTCACTAGGAGTGTCAGTATTGCCATGGGACAACTCCATCTTCCCAAAGCAAACAAAATTGACACAGTTGATTTGGTGTATAAATGTCTGCAGCTTTATTAAATATGCATTAAAGTGCAACAGTCATAAATTACATGCACTCAGCTCACTCAGAACATAATGTGTACAGCTAAATAACTTTCTGACTCTACAACCTAAGCAATAAGACCGACCTAAAGACAGACGGGATGCTGAAAGTCAGTTCCCTAAAGTGTTTGCCATCAGAGTATCATTTTATCATGCTGTTAAGCATCTCACCTCTCTTGTGTGGTGTATATATGAGTAGAGGAGGGAGGGGAAGGGGAAAGTGAGATTTCTGTATTGCTTTTACTTTAAATTATCCATTTCATTTGCTTATTTGCAGCTTTCTTGACATGGAATAATGGGCTGTTTGCTTCTTTGGTATTTCTGTTTGTTTCAGAGAAAGAAAATCCTCTCAAATAAAGAAATATTTGCTGATTCTAATAATTCTAATTTATATCTTATATTTATATAGCAATTTTATCATATAATGTTAATATCTTTCAAAAGTTTATCATATATAGGAGTCATCCCTTTCCTTTAAAATCACCCCATTTTCCTGTGGGGGTATGCCCCAATTTCCTTTTTGTATGTACTTCTCCACCAGAGTGTATTCTAGGAAAGAATGATTTCTCAGCATGAAACAAAAGGGACATTGTTTTAGAGAAGACAGAATGTAATTACTTGCATTACTGAATACATGCCTATTTATACATTGAAGTGTCATGACTTGTTGATGTCTGCATGTACTGGAGTACTTTTCCAAATTTGATCTGAAACCTGACTTTAATGGTCTTTCTGCCTCCCAATATCATGATTTTTCAAGGAGGATGCAAATTGTACTGATAACATTAACAGTTATACTTCGTAGTACCTCTGTGTTTTACTGAACTTCTGATGAGTGACCAATGTCAGCCCAGATCACTTCCTGATAGTGCTTATATATAAGCATCAGCTGGCCAAGGAGAGAACTGTACATTGCAGCCTTCCCATTGTCACTCAATTGAAGTTTTTGGTAGCTTGCTGCTTGTCTTTCATTTGTTTGTTCGCTTGTTTGTTTAATTTTGTCTGGTTTGATTTTATTTTTCTTATAACATTGTATAGAGCATAAAAAAGATTTAGTTGCCGTTTTCTGCTTCTTCTGACTGAAGTCCTTTCAAATGCTCATAGGATCAGCGCCCTTTTTTTAAAAAAAATATTCCTTTGCAAAAATAGCTGGAACATTTATAAGGAACTAGTTTGTATTATGAAAAACAAGATAGCAAGACATTAACTTTCTGACAATATCTCTAATTTGTGTTTATTTTATTTCTCATTGATTTATTGCCATAAGTCTCTTGGCTCTCTCCCAAGCATCTCCTGGCAACAGAGTCAACCAAATTAATTTTGTCCAAGAAAAGATCTACTATGGTAAGTTAAAGTCTGTCTTTATCATCTGCTTAATGATCTCTTGTGTGCTGCTCTATACTTGCTTTATTTTCCCTTGCTTGATAAATACAAAAGGAAAATCTTGGGGTACATGGTATAGCTATGACCTATAACTGCCTTTTGAGAGCACCTTTAATCTTCCATGAGCTGTCACATTGGAAAGAGTCCTTCCTGATGAATTTTTGTTCTTTATGCTCTATAGATTAGTTTCTTACTTGTCTATTTCTGTTTCATATCTAATCCTTGTTTAACATTTACAATTTCCTGATTACATTGCATAATACAGAGTAATTTGTTTCTTGTGGCTATTACTAGCTGAATTTAGATAACTCCTGTGTTCTGAAGTGTGAGTTGGTCCTGCAGTTTTAACTATATTTCTTAAGTAGATTGTTTTTGACCTCTTAACATTTAAAACTTTGTGAATTTTTTTCTAATTGCAAATCAAAAGAAGTGGTCCACCTTTAAACATTAAGGAATAAATTTTAGCCCTTTCTTGTTCTTCTGACTGCTTCTAAAACGAAGAAAACACATTATATCATAGCATATATTTCACACCTTATGCTGGAAATATAGATAGTCTAGAGTTTATTTTAATCTCTGGTTGATTGTTGAATGGATAACACTACTTGAAATTAAGTCCTTGCCAGTGACACAGTGACAATAACTATAATATTAATAATTTCATAATTCAATTTTAATAACAATGTGATGCCATTTGAGCCACCTATGCATTATTCTTTACATGATATACCAGGCTACCATCTCTATTTGTCCAGACTTAGCGAAGAACAGCTTTGTCCTCATGAAACATAACTGGTAATAAGTAAGTTTTTGGAAATTTTTTGTTGCTCCACTAACACAGATGCTCTCTGCATAGTGGCTGGCAAATTGGACGAAATATTCCAATGGCAAGAAAAATAGTCTCTGTGGCTTCTGACTATTTTCAAATTCTTTTTTTGCCAGCACTGTGCTTTACAACCCTTCAGCTCACAAAAGTCTGTCTGCAACTATGAGAGCAAGGCATGCAAAAGGGTATTCTCTGAGAGATGACCCAAGAGACAATTTGTAACCATGATAATTACAACTAATCCTGAAACATGTATCACTGGACTCTTCACAAAATACATGCACTTATGAAGAGTTTGCAGTGGTAGAAAAACAAAACCAGTGTTTAAGGAACAGAATTTTTCTGAAGAAAGAGTGGCTTGTGGATATATATAAGATGATTTCAGACAAAATCTTTTCAGACCTTGCCTTTTGCCAGAAGCCTGGCACTAGTGAAGCATTAAATATATAAAAAAAATTTAAAACATTTGCAATAGATCCTTCACAATTAGACTTCAGCACACGATAGCCATTGCTGTTCATATGCTAGCCATTGCAGTCAGGTCTGAGAAGGCAATCACATCCCTTGGGACCAATAAGGCTGGCAGTCACCTTTTTATCCTTGTTTAGAGTGTGTGTTTGGTGGTGGGAAGAGGAACATTTGACTAGAAGTTATATCTCCTATATGTACCACTGACCTGATCTTTTTCCTTGAAAAAAGTTTCTCAGATAACCTTTGCTGAATTCTGTAACATTCTGACCAATCAATCCCTATTGTCCAAAAATCTGAGAGAGAGAGGAGAGGGAATTCTTTGTATGCAAAGATGCATAGCTCATGTTGTATCAAACTGTTGAAAATAAAGCACATTTTCTACACAACTGTTATGATTATCTCCAGGAAATATATACCTTTTTTTCCTTTTTTACTCTTGTAACAATAGCATTACAACCTACATGATATTTTCCAGAAAAATCTGTGTGCTCAGACATGGCATAGTTGAATTATTGTCCTGCTCTTTAAAGAGCTAATAAACTCGTTTCATGTATGATGTAGCAGAGAATGAATTCAGGAGGGACAAATACATACAGCTACATTCCGGCTGTTAGATAAGTCTGAATATGATTTTGGGCCCAGAAAAAAAGAACACTATCTTGCTCCTGCTATTGTGAGATACTAGCCACCTACCTATGATGAAAAAAGAAAATATAAAATTTTGTAATTGCATACTTCAGCTTTGTAATTTGGGTGTGCCTGAAGGAGGCCCTGTGGAACATAGCTGCATATATAATCCCATTTTCAGCATGGTTGTTGACATGGTAGTGAGCAAATCATTCAGATTGCTGAAATTTGCAGAGTGACAGATTACCGATGAAATATGCTTCAGATGGAAAAATAAACAGGTTTGAAAGTTAACTGCAGGATCCATTTCAATGGCCAGAGGTAGTTTTGTGTACCTAGGAACAAGGAAGTGTAGGACAAAGTTGTGTGAGAAAGAACTTCAGCAAGGATTTATTTGTGAATATTCCTATGTGCTCCACTCTTAGTGAAGTGCCATGGTTCAACATGCTAATGATACCTTCAGGGGCCAATATAGAATTTTTTTAGAATAATGGAATACATTCATTTATATTTGATACAAAAGCAATAGCTCCTGAAATAATGTATCCACTCCAGATATTCATGATTAGAAAGAATACTGATATATGGAGACCTTGAGATAAAAATTGCTACAGGATTGGTTATCATAATGAAAGACACCTCTTACAGGAAGAAAACTTGAAGTATTTCAGATTGGTTTAGATATGTGTTTGGGGAATATGACAGGAATTCTTGATTTATTGGGTACAACTAGAAAAAAAACCTGTAATTGTTAATAGCTGAAGCTGGACAGAAGATGACAAAGAATTGCATGCCCTTCATCAGCAAAGGCACTCAATCCCAAAATAATTTTCATTGTAGAAGACAATAAACCAAGAAGGAATACTTGTTTAAAGATTATTTGTGAATCTAGATCAGCAACTATGTAGCTAAAGTAGAATTGAATATTAGAAAGCATTACTATTTAGAATAATTTTTTTTAAATTGGAGAAACTGAAGCAAAGATGATAACCAGAACAGATATCATAGAGTAGCCTTTGAAAGTAGTTATTTTCTTTTCTTGAAAATATTAAACTAGTGCCTATAATGTCAAAGCAAGTCACGTATCATTACTGAAATACTGAAACCTATGTTAATGAGCACAATTTAGTTTCTGCTTGTGGAGACTTTCCACTGATTTATCAAACCAGTAAATGCATGCTTATCTTTTCTGTTATATTGGTGCCAGAATATCTAGATAAACAAATGAGGAAAAATGTATAGTGAATAATAATTTTAATTATTTAAAGTGGCACAGATATGATGAGCAACAAAATTCTTAGATTTTTTTTGTAACTGGGACGAAGTTCCTGGATTTTAACTAAGACCCAGCAGTTTCTTGAAACCACTTACACCTAGCTTCCATAGTTAGGTGTTGCAGAACCTAAACACCTTCAAATTCCTTTCCTGAATCCTGCCAAATTTCCTGAATGTCTTACAATTATTCATTCCTTGAGTTCCTTGATGAATTAATGCAAGATCCTTAAAAAAAAACAGATTTTGGAAGGTTTTCTTTTCTGATGTGTCATTTTTCTAACTAAGGATTGATTTTGCTGCAATACATTCTTGGGCTTGAATCCTTTCTCAGCTTGGTTCTCTAATTTAGTCCTTCTAATTAGTCATTCTAATTTAGTCCATTCACTAACTTCCATACTTTTCTGCATAACAGGGATGACTACAAGGTAGATTTTTTTTTTTTTTAATCAAAGGCAGTTGGACATTTTTCTGTGCTATTTTGGGGGGAAAGAGTCCTTGGACTGCATTCTACAAATAAGATTTCCCATAAAAACGAATGCTGCCCACTTTTCACTAAGGCTTCCATGTCTGTATTCTTTAAAAACATAGTTTAATGTTTGTATGTTTTCATAGGAATTGTTTAATGTGTAGTATCTTGTTTCCACAAAACCCCTGTGGAGACAATAATAAGATATAAAGCTGCAATTACATGTATTATATGAGATCGATTGGACTAGCTGGGAACACATACCTGCATTTAAAACAGCTCAATCTGATTTTGAGTGCCCTTGATAATAAAATTTCTATCTTTAGCATTTTTCATCAATTGATTTCTGTGTACTCTATCATTTAAGGTTTCATATTCAAAAGTGTACTGAGAATGAGTTTCAAAATAATAAAATCCCTGTAGCACAGGGTATGGTGAATACTTCTGAAGTTCATGGCAAGGGGACACTCAGATGATATCACAAATCAGGCCCATGAAGTTGCTGCCAAGTAAGTCAACTTCTTCACCTACACAAGCTGCTCTTGCATTCTGCCTTTGTAATACTCTCCTCTTTGGCCCTTGTAATGCTTTTTTGCCCTGCTCAGATTTTTGTGGGTTTGCATGTTTTTCAGATAAATCTTTTTCAGAAAAACTGAAAGCAATAGAGATGCTGCTTGCAATGGAAGTGCCCAGAAAAATCACCATTCGCTTTTAGTCAGAAAATACAGTTATTTTTCTGCATTAGAGAGAGATTCCCTTGAGTGTTGCTACTCTGAGTAATATGGGAGAAAACATTCCAAATACTTGTAATTGTAAATGAGAGTAAACAAAACGTAGGAATATTTTGAGAACTGATTCTCTGAGATACTTGATGGAGAAAACCAAACATAGGGCCTGACGCTCTGGATCAGAGATGTGAGCATTTTGCTCCCAGGTCTGTTGCTTATATATTAAGTACAACGGTATCAAACTTCGGTCTATGTTTTGGTGAAAATATATTTTTGTCAGTATAGCCTTAAAGGACTAATATGATTCTGTGGATATATTTTCATATACACTAGAGATCTCATGGACTGGATCATAATTTCAAAATATCAGTGGACAAGTAAAGAATAAAAACAGTAGCATCAACAACAAGAGTAGTGAAACACAGGCACAGAGACATCTTAAATGAATATTTTAAATTGTACTCTTAATCTGATTTCCACAAGTATTGTTTCTTATGTCTCAAGGTTATTTCTTTTTTTCTTTTTTTTTCTTTTTTTTTCTTTTTTTTTCTTTTTTTAATGGCAATAGATAGACAAGCTATCAAACAAATCTGGTAGCAAATATTTTTGTGATGCTACTTAGTGCTTTTTGAACACATGTATCATGTGTGCTTTCTTTCTGAGAGAGAATGGGAAATGTTTCTGAGGGAAATTCATGTTTATAAAATGAATGTAAGGGAAGTCAAAAACATGTTGTTGCAGACTAGTAAAAATTTTAGCCAGAACTGGCCCAGGTTTCAGATGAAGCACTAGACTAATATTGTCTAATTATATACTTTCAAAGAGGTAATATGAGTTATTTTGCATGTAGTAGCTGAAAACAGTGTTCCTAATCTGTATTTTTATTTCACATTGAGCCTGGAATGACCACAGAATATTGCAATAATTTATAACTTCTGCACATAATTTTGGTGGTTTCTTTTGGTTTGGGTTTTTTGTTTGTTTGTTTGTTTGTTTGGCTTTTTTTTCCCCCTCAACCAAAAAAAATTATTCTGGGCATTCTAAGTGTTTTGGTTCTTGATGCTGAGATTTCATAAAGAAATATGATGAATCTATAAGTTTAAAAATAATGTAGGACATTTTTATTTGTCAGAGTGCAATGAGAAAAGGCTATTCCTTGATTTGTTGGTGTTTTGTTTTGTTTGCCTCAAATATTGCAGTTGCAAGAGTACCCTTCAGGTCCAATAATTTTTTTTACAGAAGAGTAAAGTCTTCTTAATTAGCTGCATAGTGCACAAAATATGCTATAAATTTATCAGATTATTTTACAAAATAGATCAGATACATTTTCACTTTCTAAGTGATAAAATGTTTGGTTTCTAAAAGTAGCATAGAATACTGTTTGAACAAGAAGTTTTACAGGCATTAGTAACTTATCTGTCACATGTAACTGAATCTAGAGCTATTGGTGCAACACAGAATTACAGCAATCTTATTATTGACTTAACAAATGAAGATATTTGAGTGACTTGTACAGGATTTTCCTGGAAAAGCAGAATTTTCATACTGACATGGGGCTTGGAGCTGTGTGAAGGAAGACAAAAATATTGTCTAAGAGTTGAGTGAAAATATTTCTTACAAAGTAAAGCAAAATGCTAAAAACTCACAGACTAAGAAAGAAGTGTATTGACAAAACAATTATTTACTCATCCCTATAGACAATTTTAAAAACATTTTAGGCCCCATTGTTGGAGTCCATCAAGGCAAAGGGTTGGCAAGGGACTTTGCCCCAGGCCCTGAGGAGAATGTCCCTAAATTAGAACGAGCAAAAGCTCACCCACAATTCTCCCTGAAAAGTTATATGAAAATAGTACTAGAAAGTTCTACAGTTTCTCTGTTATTATTGGTTAGAATTTGCTGCATTGTTTTACATATTTCTAATCCCTGTTTGACCCTTTCCCCCAGACTCCACCCCTAAACTCCCTTATATAAGTTACTTACTTACCCTGGACCCCGGCCTTTTTGGTGCAACCCTCTTTGGTTGTTTGGATTATATGTTTGTTGTTTTCACTATTAAACTTCTTGTTTATTGTAACTTATAACTTCTTATTTAACTTATTATTCTTCTTTGGGTCACTGAATTGTGCCCATACCTCTTTTATTCATCACTCTTTTGAGGACCTCTCACCGAGGATCCCGAGGTAACACCTGGCCAGACTATCTGGGCCCAGCATGTTACACCCCATTAAAGCACTAATTTCAATTGGTGTTGAAATACTTGTTTCCAACCTGCTCATATGGTGACATCAGACTGAAACCTCTTGCACCTTTATCTCTAACAGAGTACTATGATAAACGAAGCATATATTTCTAATTAAGAGCCAATAAAACAAAGTGCCCAACGTGTCCTTCTATTACCGTACTGGATGTAATTGTTTTCAAAATACTGAGTTTAATCCAGTATTTTAACATGATCTGGGGCTTAATCAAAATCATGATTACAGCATATTTTATGATAATGTCTCATTTACTCCACATTTCAAAACACAGTAGGATAGTATAGGAATAAAGGCTACATGACTGGTTCTGTCTCTACCAGAGTTTCCCTGTGTCCAGAGAAAGACCCTGCCCTTCTGAACCTCACTTTAAAGAGCTGTGAAATATGGAAAATTACATCCTTTCTGAACGGTTGCTTTGAGTTCTGTCAGTGTGCCACATATTATATTATCATCCACTTCTATTTCATGATGCTATTCATTAGAACTTGGAATTATTAAGCAAGCTATTAGGCTATAATTAAGGAAATGGTTCTGAGTATGCAGAGGTCCAAGTGTTGACTTATGCAGATAGCTAAAAAGTATTGTCAAAAGATTTCTAGGGTTCAAGCTGAAAGTCTGTCCTGAGGCTGAACAAGCTCGGGGAAGATTCTTAGATGGCTTTGCTTTGACAAGAGCAGAGAGATGGCTTTGACAACTAATGAGAGTAATAACTTGGCTGGTTACTGAAGTGGTTTTATCCTACCCAGCTGCATTATCTCTCTTGCCCAAGTTAAGCTGAAGCCTCCTATTTCTCATCCATAAGTATTTCTGGTGCCTAAAGACGCGCATGTCAGGTATGGTTTCTATGGAAGTATGTAGCAAGCAGTGTGCAACCCCTTTTTCAGGGACTTGTTTTTCCCCTGTGTGTGGACAGGACTGGTCTGCCTACTGTATCATGGTCATATATGGTCAGTTCATGATCATTCCATAGTATGATTTATCTTGTATGGAACATATTGATCATACAGGGAAGACATAATTATAAGGCACAATAATATAATGAGGAACAGTTTATCTCTGAACCTTACAGCTGGCATCTTGTGAACAGTCATCAAATTATATGTGCTTTGTTCCTGAGGAGGTAACAAAGTCTTAGCACTGCTATGTGTTTCTGCTCTGGTACTCTCCTGTGATCCACTTTGTTTTAAAGACAGCTGATAGATCCCACAGTGTCAGTGCTGATGTGAGTCTCCTTCCCCTGGCCATAAGGACGCCATCCATCAGTGCCATCAAAGCTATCATCCTGCTTCATGTTTGTGAGGGAGTTGTGTGAAATGTTTACACCTCATAGTTTCCCAGTAAATGACAATAGACATCAGTTTGTATCTATCTCATGAGTTTGAAACTTTCATGAAGATGAATGGAGCGTGTCATATCAAATAAGCTCAGTGCCCTCCACTACTGTATTGGGATCCTTTCAGAGTTCTGCCTTTGTGGAGTGCATTTCACCTGTACTGAGCATAGGTGTTGAAGTAGTTGTGCTGTTTCAGTCAAAATATTCACTTTTAAGGGAACATCCAGGTATAGTTTACTGCAGGCTGGTGTGCTTTTTGTGAGTGTTTGTAATCTTTAATCCAGTGGAATATTAATGAAACTGCATTATTCTATAGTCCTGTGTTTGCAAAACTTACACTGTTAACCTTTTCAAGAAATAAGAAAGGTTGTATTGAGTTAATTTTGTTTTGCATGTATGATTTCACACATTTTTCTGTCAATGTCACATGAATAGATTTGGGTCAAATTTGTGTTAATTTGCTGTATTGGGAGTGAACTTTAGGAAGTTTACACAGTGGGAGCTGGTGGGAACATATCTACGCACACTAAAACCTTAACTGCTTTTTTTTTTTAAACCCCTTGGCTTTGGTGTAGCTTAGTTGACCTTGTTTGTGATATAGAACACCATTTTAGCATGAGGGAAGTAGTGTGTGAATAGAAACAATGGTTAAACACTGTTTCTGAGTGATTTTCCTCTTCTGCATAAATGTGCACATAGGAAACCTAGGACTATATGTGCTGTTTCTAGCCACATGATCTGTTAAGTTTTCCAGAGCCAGTTTTCTACAAGTCCTCATTTTTAAAGCAGAAACAGTGTAAGTAGTGGGTCCTACACTGAAAACTGAAAATCATTTGGCTGGTAGCATAAATTGAACAGAAATGTTCCCCACATAGAATGGAAAGCTTGCTAGCAACTTCCTTTCATTCAGAGTCTATCACCCTTTTTCATAACGGATTCTCAGAATATTTTAAGAACAGATTATATCTTCACATTTTCTATTTCCTTCTGTGGTGCATCTTTTCTATCTCAAAGTACAGCTAAATCTTGCCCTTCTGGTTTTGCTAACCCTTATTTTGTCTCACACTTGAAATTGTATTATAAATTCCATGTGGCAGGGCCTATTCCTTCTTATGGTAGCCTAAAGTGCCAAGAAGAATTTCCTGTTGCATAGAGGTGATAAATGGTTAAAGACTTAAAAAAAAAATAAAATCTTTTCGTTATATGCAATTCAGTGGATGGTTTGATGCTGAAAGGCATGGTTTAAATGAACAGGCTGTGTGACATATTCACATTTTAAATAATCCTAAAAGTGAGCTTTTCCGGCCTATATAACAATCCAAAAGAAAGTGGGAATGAAATGATATATTTTTAATATAAATAATAGCAAGATAACTTTGAATTACGATAGTGTTACCCTGCTGATGGAGTGATGTGCTTCACACATAAGAAAGAAGAAGCAATGTGCTTATTGATATAAACATGCAGTTTAACAAACTTTGATAGTAAATGTGATAGAGGTTTAACAAGATTTGTTGGCAAGGAGCACTTGATTTTTTACTGCGTAGAGGATAGGGTCAGACAAAACTGTCAGGGAGGCAGTTTTATCTCCTGGTGAGTAATGAGTTTCAGTACAGAGATCCTCTTGCTTCCCTCAAAGAGTCTAGGTGCATCTGAATCCACTTCTAGTCTCAGACTTGGTCGACAGTCTATGGCTGAAGGATTATACATGCACAGTGAATCCTTCAGACAGCTCAGCTAAGAAGTCCAAGTTTATCCTGCCATTGACCACTTAGTGAGGATCTGTTGTGGGAAGGGATCTCTCAGCCTGGAGGAGTAACCTTGAGAGGTGTCCCTACTCAAGGAGAGATCCTGGCGTGCAGCCCGCTGCCGTATAGGAGAGCTCCCTGGCCCTGGGCTGTCTGCTATTTATAGAGAAAGATGAGTGACTTATGGTCATATTTGCATAGCAGCAAGACGTCTGGGTCACCATTCCAGACAGCTCCTGCCATGTCCAGAGTAAGATGGGTGCAGCTATCACAACACCCACTGGTGGTTATGGCTCAAGCTGGGAGGCAGGAGCACACCATGATTAAAGAAAGTTTATAGCACAGTGAGGAATAGAACTCCACTCCTCTAGATTACAACTAAGACAAAAACTTTAATTCTTTGCACCTCATTCTCTGCTCTTCTGTTTTGTACAAGGGTTTCATTCATTGAATCTTCTGATCTTTTAAGATATTTCTACAAATTATTTCAGTAGCTCTTTTACTGAATGACAGAAATTTGTATGATATTTTTCACATCTTTAAACAAGAAAAAACAAAAAAAAAGAAAACTGCTGTCATGTAAAATAATGCCAGTGTTCATACATTTGTACCAGCAGTGTAAAAATTCTTGGTTCATCTTCTGGCTACATATGGAAATGTGGCTTGATAACTCTGGAAAGCCCAGACAAACACACAGATTTGAAATGCATCTTGGCTATGTGTGTACAACATGGGTCTGTTCTCTTAAAAACCTGGGGTTTGAGTCCTGCTGCACAACAAATGAGAACCCCTGAGTTAATCCTTCTGCAAAATATGGCAAATGATACTTGTCTCTTTCTTAATGAGCCCTTGCTGCATAATAAGGGTTATGTAGTGCACAGAATTATTAACATCAGATGAAAAGCTGCAACTAGAACTTGTGGCTCACTGCCCATCATATTTTTGCTAGGCCAAAGGGTTCTTTACAGATGTAGCTTGTATACTCTGGATCTCTCTATAAATTTTTGCAGGGCATGGAGTATAATGGATGTGATTAACATATAAGGAGTGCCATGGAGCTCCAGGCATGCCTAATGCAGTTAGGAGCTCGGTGTGCCAGGAGCAAAAATTCAGTTGTCATGCCAAGAACTGTGAGGCTCAAGTACCCTTTATGCAGATTTAGTTCATTCATGAGAATGACTGACTCCTGCTGAAAATGTAGTAAGGATAGAGAAGGGGTAACTCTGAGACAGTTATTGGAGGGTTGTAGACCAAAGTAATAATGTCTGGAAAAATTAAAAATAGAAATCCTGAATTCTATGAGTTGATGGACACCTACTGAAACAGCTTATTCTAAGGCTTTTTATGTCATTTCTTTGTAGACAAAATGTCCATGAATGTCAATGGGATTTTCTTCTGTGTAAAGAATGCTGGAATGCATTATAGTTAGTAAGAACTGTTTTGAATCAGAAATTCAATTTCAAAACCATGAGGAATGGCTTTGATGGGGAAGTACAATTTCTTATAAGTGGTACAGGTCTCTGTTAAACAGATCCCTTGTTGACATGAATTTTGTCAGAATTTTGGCAAATCTGATGGAGATACAATATATGTGCCAGCTGAGCAACTACTCCCATGAGATTCAGTCTGAACTCTGCTAATGGGGATGGAAAGAAAATGGGGGCAGCTTCTACTTATGTCTCCCTTGCATTGCCTCTTGGATTCCTGACATGGTTGATGGTCAAAAGAAACGTGACTGAAGCTGGATCACTTATCTATGGAAAGATAAGATGAGAACCATTTATACCTGCTCTCTTTTGTCTTTATGAATCAGTGAGTAACTGCCTGGCTTTTCTGAAGATGTAGGGTTAGGGGGAATTTAATAGTGAGCATTCAGTGTAATTAAATATCTGCTAGTATGCTGCACATATTTTGTTTTCACTGGAGTTATCAGTAAAGGCCCATATTTCATAAGGTACTAATACAGTATGGCAGAGATTAGTATATCATAGAGGGAGGAGGAGAGCTAGAGTATTATCATATGTAAGCTATTAGTGTAATTATATTTTTAAAGTGGTTCCTTAAATTGGTTACTTGAAGTGAGTTTCCAGTTTGTGTAGAGACAGCAGTAGAAAATAATTTATATATGAAGGCCTCAGTCTTTTGCTTAAGTCAATGGCACATAAACCATTTTAAGTTTGCTTTTTTATTGTTGGAGTCCCATAATCTATGAACACTTGGTCATGAAGTAGCTTGTTATTAAAATATAATATCATGTTCATCTGTGATTATTATTTTAATTCAGTGCTTGGTTGACTTATACAAAGCTGTCTGAACTCTTTCAGTAACCACTCTCCTTTCGCCTACATTACATTTAATTTATACCACGATGATAAAAAATTTGATTTATTTTACAACAGATCAGTAATTGTGCTCTACAAATAAGTCTGTAATGATAATCAACAGCATTTTCAACATAATTTAATTTGTCTTCTCCTGAGAGGTAGTTAAATGCAGTAATAATAACACTACTGTTATGGACTCTGCTGCAGTTAATCATGGCCTGAATATGCAGACAGCCCCAATATTGTATTGACAGAAATTAAATTAACCATCAGCTTGGGCAATCAGTGGCTGTACAGCTATTAAAAGTAATAAAGGCAACAAAACCCAACCATAGCCAATTACATTTTGACATATAAACTAAAAAAGACAGATGTTTTTGATTTGAAATTTTTATTTCATTGGAAGTAAAGAAGATATATCTTTTCATATACATTATTTCCCATGCCTTAATTAACCCATAATACACATCAGAGCCTAAGAATCATACTGACATAATGTAATATCACAGGTGTATTCTGTGTGCCTCCTCACCCAAACATTTAATTATCTCCACATATAGTAGCTTTTTATAACATGTTAATGCAAAAGTATATATAAAAATGCATGGAGAAGACAAGCTGCAATCAACATTCCAAAAAAATTTCAAGAGATTTGGAAAAAAAGTGTCTCTGTGGGTTCAGTGTGGCATGTTTTTCTTAAATTCCTGCTGAAGTGAGAAGTAAAACTTTCAAAAATTCTGAAAAAGTCAGTGACTTGGGTTGAGCTTTGTAGAGGACAAATTAAAACTTTTTATTTTCACTATATGTGTGGTTAGAACTTCATAATTTTTTTCTTGCACAAAATGAAGCATCCATGCATTGGTAAAAATATTTTTATGCTGTGTTCTCTTTAATATACCTTTTGTCTATGAAAAATCAAATATGTAGGTGCATTCAGAAGTTATATATTAAGTTATATATTAAACTACAAGGATACCTGCACCTGTATATATACTATTAAATTATAAACCTTATGTATATTTAAGGGTATAGATAGAGTAGATCACACTTAAGGTTTATGGATATTTTATCAGGGAACAATTCTTTTACTTAACAAATCAGAGGAGTTACTTGGTAATAAAATCTAAATATATGGATTTGGTTTTAATTTACCTTACACTAGTTTCTATAAGTTTATAGCTTGAAGAGTATGTATTTCAGTTTGCTGTGATTTATATCTTATGATGACAACAATATTTCAGGGCACAAGTGAAATAAAACAGCACAATATGCCATTATTCTTAATCAAAATCAAACCCAGCATACATAAGAAGAGTATTTTGAGAATTACAGTCTTGTCTGTCTCTTTAGACAGTGTTTCATAATCTTATTTAGCAGTTACCTGGCCTATCATTAGCTTTCTTGAGAGTTTGTAAAACCTGGCATTTTACTACCATGTCATGAGTTGACTTTTCAGACTGATGACTAAAGACATTGTATTTTGGAAGGCTTCAGCTTTATAGATCAGAAAGGAATTTAGTTGCCTAGTCTCACAAGAATCTATAAGCTTAGTTCAGATCCACTGAAAACATAAATACATGTTTAATTTGACACATTACCCAATGCATATTGGAACTCCAGCTCCTGAGCTCTTCTCTGGAAAGGGCCTTAGCCAGGAGAAGAAAATAATCTTTCATCTCTAAATCTTTTTGCTCTACAGATTTATTAAATTCAATATAGTTCACTTACATGGGGAAGGAGAATAATCCTGTAGGAACTAGGAGATAAAATTATATGGCTTGTGTTATGCAGGTCAAGCTAGGAACTCAAGATTTTTAGAAATTCCCTTCTGACCATAAAGTCCATGAACTGAAGTTCTTAAAAAGAAATTTGCCCAAGACAAAGTCAGATTTTACAGAAGCCCTAACAGTACAACTGGAGTGACAGAGATGTTTTAATTTTTGAAAGTTGAAGTGTCTGTGATCAGTAGAACATGTAAGGCCAGGTTTCTTAAGGCACCTGTTGGATGTTATGAGGCCGTAGTGATGCCCCAGGTTCTCTCTTGTAACACTTCTGCAGATTTCAGATCACCTCTGTAGTAAAGTGGTCATAGCCAAGTTCTCCTTGCTATTCCTAGACAGAAAGTCATGGGAAATAGTCTTTCTTCAGGTACTGAATTTCACAAAACATCTAGGAATTTAATTATCTTTAAAACTTTTACTCTTTCAAAGGTAACTGCAGTTGGCCAGTGGTTTGAAAAAGTGCAGAGAGTGACTGACAGGTGTGTGGGAGGGATTCCTGCTATTCCATAAGAAAGCAGCCAGAAGCAATCCTTTCCAGCCATTTTGAAGACAGTAACTTTGTAGTACATCTGACACATCACAAAGTTATAAAGGCTTAATTGGAGTTCGTGTGCAATCTTTGCAGACAACATATCCTTGCCTCACCCATTAACAGGCTAACAAGAATTCAATTTCTTCAAGGACAACATTTTGGTATATCATTTTGGGATATATTGCATGTAACATGTGCACTTACTTCTAAGTATGAATGTAACAATATGCTGTCAGATATAAATGTTCATATGTAGGTTGGGTTTAGGTATGCTGTTATGACAAAATTCAGACTTCTTTAAGTCGCATAGGATAGAAAAATTCCTTCTTTAGCTGTATTTCTGAGCTTTAACTTTCTTAGTCTTTATAAACAACTTTCTTTCCTGAAGAACAATGATTTTGTAAAGAGGTAGCACATGAGGGCCAATATCTATTATGACACTTCTTACCAGGAAAGACAGATATATCATTCATGGCTATTTCAGAGATGAGTTATCTTTCCCCTCTGTAGCCATGAAGATACATGTCATAACAGAGATCAACTATCATTGTAATGCAATTTTCCTTTATGCAGCATGTGTTGTAAATGGTGTTGATTGCTGACAGAAACTCAGAGGGTGGGAGATATGACTCCTGCTACTCACAGGGAAAGAAATACAACTTAGGGAATAGTGAATATTATATTTGATGCATATTTGCTTTCATCCTATAACTTTCTTCCAGTTCATCTGCAAGATTCCATAAAAAATCCATTGCATTAAAATGCAGTCTGGAAATTTTTTTCCTTCAGACACTGCAATATGTTCAGTCATATTGTTCAGAAGACTGGGATACACATTAAACTAAGCAGCAGGTTGCCATTGTATTAATTGTAAATTGATTCAGCAGGATGGGAGTCCTAATATAATTATGAAGGTCTTTGGGAAAATAAAACCAATCTTTAACTAGCATACCAAAAGAAAAGGCTACTTTTTTCTTACACAGCATTGAATTAAACATTTCAGCCCTTATCATCCCTGTATTTCCAGAAAGGGAACAGCTAATCATCAACAAGATAAATGTAGAAAATCCATGTTTGGATACCAATGCCAGCAGAAAATGAATTGTTCTTTCTTCTGGCTCTCAAACTGTAGTAATCTAGGCCAACAGAGATTTTGATATTAAGAGCAAACAAGTAAACTAAGCCAAACTCAAATCTAACCTGAACTTAAACCAAAAGCCTTCCAACATTATTCTGCTAGTTTTACTTTCTGAGAGAAAATTTTCTCTTAACTGTTCTTATTGGACATGTTAGTTATCACAATTACTATTTATGGATAACATAAAATGAGAAAATATTGACATTGAACATCCACTACTTTCAACCGTTACCTTAATTCTTTCACTCTGATATTGACAATCTTAATATTGTATTATCATAATTATTGTATATGATATTGTCTTGGGCAATAAGTAACTGTTTTAGAAGAATTCCTCAAGAAGAATACATGTTGAAAATTATGCTTGTATGCTTTTGATATACGAATGCACATATATGTTTTGTGTTATTAAATGTGTTTGAATCAAAAAATATTAAAATTAAGAATGGTTAAGAGTATACCTATACAAAGAACAGAGATGTTAGTGTGAAGTGAAATGTATCATGAGGTAATCTTGAGTCAGAATAGAAAAATGTTTAAATTATCTGAAATTTTCTCTGAAAAATAAAAGTTATTTTGTGTTCTTTCTTTCATTATTTTTTTTTCTAATATCTAAGTTGCAAATTTATCTTGAGAATATAATGAGGCCCAATTAATATGACTGCAGTAAAAGGAAGGCTGTTTTTTTGTTCAAAAGGTCTCTAAATGTTCCTGTACTTCATAGTTGTATAAATAAGTTACTTCTTTTAATTTTACCATTCTTTCTGGAGTTGAGAAGTATTGATCACATATTCGGTCTATGCTTTTGAACTTTGACACTTTCTCTCAATTCAGTGACACATGAGCAAGGTAGAATCTAGGAGACTTTCCTGAATATCCTGGAAAATTGTAGACTGGAAGAAACAATCGCTTCAGGATGTATAACTTGTTCACATTACTATTTCTGTCCAACGGTTTATTTTGGTCAAACATTAATAAAAACATGTCCAGGCAGGTATGTAAGGAAATTTGAAAGCTGTGGACACAAACTGGTACTGGTATTTCACATTGTACCCTCTGAGAGAGACAGGACATAAACCCACATGAGTGAGTCTCTAGTATTGGAGTATATCAGTCAATAATATGGGGGTTAATTCACTTTCAGTAAATAAGGAATCTCATCACACTTTCCTTGGCAGTGAGTTTGTTAAGGCAGGTGCCACAGCTGCTCTTTCTGTTGTCTAGACTGCACTTCTGAGATATCTGGTTGCTTGCATTTTTATTAACACCTACATGAGTGCATCCACCCTCTTGCTCACTAAGGAATGGGAAATGGCATTTGACTGGCTCTAGACCTGAAGGCTGGCTGCCCAAAAATACACATATCTTAACTAGTGGGAAGAAACAATTCATTTGTAAGCAACAGTTGAGCAGTAAGCATCACCCTTGTTATGCTGGTATTGTCTAGAAACCAGAGTGGCAACTGATCAAAACAGAAAACCGTAACTTGAAGAAACAACATGTTATTTTGATAGCTCTTGTTTTAAGAATGCAAGCACATAGCAGTTTGATTTTTCAGCGTGTTCTTGTTTTAAAACTATAACAGCTGAATGAGCCCTTCTCTGGACAAGATTTTTGTATTATCTGTCAGTTCTGTGACTTTTGTTCATTTCCCAAAAGTACTAATGGACATGCATCCTTAATAATCTCTTATGGCCAAGGAGTTGTTAGACTGAAACATCAGATACAGGAATCTGATCCTTCTCCAGTATAAATTTTGCCATAATTCCGAAACTGTGTTTTCCAATTCAAAAGGCTCAAATATCAGATTTTTCTTGTAAACTATGGAATGTCATAATGAGGAATGAGATTAGAAATTAAAATATTAAAGGTAACATTAAATATAAAGTCTTACTTATAGTTTCTGAATGTAAGACTTCCCTGGGGAAAAGAAGCAATGCAGAAAATTCTGTGTCAAACTATTTAGTCATACTGCTTGCAACCTTTTATTCTTAAAACAATTAACAGACAAATTAAAAAGTGCTTCTTTATTGTTCCCCTTCTCACTCTGGCTTTGTCTTCCATTCCATTGCAATATTTTCCTTTTCATCCATGACATCATCTTAATCCTCACTAGGGGAAAGGGGAAATGGAGACAGAAAGAGAAAGGGAAAAAACCCTCGCAAGACTCAGCCCCCCACCCCCCCCGCCCATCCCTTTCTTGGCAACAGAAATACCTTTAAGTGTAACATAATTGCAATCTCTCTGCCCTTTCTCCCCCCTCTGGGACTATTCAGCAAACCCTACAACATACACTTAAATCTTCAACTTCTTAGAGACACTACATGCAGATGGCAAAGATTTGATTAAAATTACAGTGCTTTAGGTTCAACTTCACCTATTAAGAAAAAAAAAAGTAGATCTGGTGGTGGACTTCTTTCCCTGAGAAATAACTAGGCCACAGTAATTACAGATAGGGCCCTGCTGTGTACCATGAATAGGATCCCTGGGGTGGTATTTTCCTGTAACCTGTCTATGCAGGGCTGTTGACATCAACATGAATGATAACTATGCCAGGCTTCCTTTTTTTGTTGTTGTTTGTTTTACTTATTATTATTACTAGTAGTATTATTCCTTTTATACCCTAGAAAAAGAAGGGGAGGAGAACAAAAATGAAATAAGTTGTAAGTGTTGTGATTTACATTTTTTTGTGTCAAGGATGCTTTTATGTACTTTTCTATACATCTGTGTAATTATTTTCTTAGATTATTTTTCTTAAAGTTGTATTTTGGCCCTCAAGTAATGAGGAAACCAACACAAGAAGAGTAATAGGCACCAAACACTAGACACGGTGGAAATTTACTTGTTAGCACTTTTCCCAGAACCCAAATAAGTGGAAGCTTTCATTTTTGAGCACTGCCCCACTTTAGGACAACTGACTCATATTACTAGATAAGGTCCACCAAATTTATTTTATTTGGATTTCATGCCATATCAGACAGCTATACCTCATTATTGTTTTAGCTGCTAAAAGAAGTCCTGAATTACCCAGAGAAAGCTTTACTTTGCATTACATAGCACTGGTGAAATGGAGACCAAAATTATAGCTTCTGGCACACCCCAGGCACTGAACAGAATCTGCTGAACATCTATTGGAAGAGAATATCTAATAAGAAAGGTAAGGAAACAGCAGTACACAATATTATCAATATGTTAGGATGGCCCAAAGAAAAGTAGTGGAATTGTAAGTTGAGCTCTGATCATAACCAGAAGTGCATATAGGATAGTCACATGGAATTTAGAAGAAAAGGTACTGTCTGGAAGTCTTCCAAAAATGACAAAAGCTAAAGGATGAAAATGGAGAATAACTGCAGGAGTTGGAACAGAACACCTGTAGTATTTGTTGCAAGAAGTGGACAAAAGGCAGCAGAGTTCTCCCCTTCTCCATTTACACTAAGTGCTTGAGAAATATAAAGCACCAAACTGATCAGCAGTCTTGCCAAACTCAAATGAAGCTCAACTCTACTAATAAGGGAAAGTTGAGGGACTTTTTGCGTCTTATGCTCAACTACCTTCTAGAAGAGCCTGGGTGGTTTGAGAGTCTGGGGAAAAGGCTAGATATATGAACCTTTTTTCTACTAATTCTTGACTGATATTTGCCTTGAAAGCATCTACTCTTAGTCGTTTTAAGTAAATGCATCCCTGGAGGAGCCTGTCTCAAAATCAATTGCTGGAATCAGTACAGGTAGCTCAGGATAATCTGGGAGATGTAACCTATTCCCTGACAAAAAAATCTTTATCCTGTCCCAAGAGGATCTTTGAGCAGAAGGGAATCAGAACTAGTACAGCAGCTAAGTAATTGGCTTTTGTAAATAACTAAAAAACCAAAATAAAATAAAAACTCCCAAACCAACCAAGCAAAACAAAACAAAACAAAACAAAACAAAACCTCTCTGAGAATACTAATAGCATGCTAGTACTAAATGTTCATGCTAAGACACTTGATATGCTTGAGAAGGAAGCCAACACCATGAATCAGTCACAGGTGAGATGATTGAGAAATGACAAACAGACTGAGAACTGACTCTGTTGATCCATGCAAGGATGGGGATGTTTATGTTTAATGTAAAACCAACATGGGGCCTAACAAGAGGATGCAGAAAACAGAATGTTGTGGTCAAAGGAAAAGCCTGAGATAATGATCTCTTCAGCAAAATTGTGAATGGATTTGAGTATGGCCTGGCTGTTTTTATCAAGATTTGAGGAAAAGATGTTGCAGTGATCAAAATGAAAGATGGGACACTGGGTATGCTTGCAAATTGCACTTAGAGCTCATAGACAGAGGGCCCTGTATAGAAGAAAGTTCTGGCTTTATGGGCCTGTGTGGTGGACAGTCTGTGGGTATTGTCCACATTCCCAGTGATTGGGAAGAATGGGGGAAAACAGCTCTTTCTCTCCACATTAAGCTCTAGGTCTTTTATACCTGCAAAGAAATGTGTGTGTGAGAGGCTTAGATTTTACATTGAACAGAGATAGAGCTGTAATAGGGGGATGCATAAGGCATCTAAGATCTTGCAGCTCAGCCATGAAGGGATGCTGTTGGGTGGCTGCAAAAAATCCAGCGCTATAAATGCAGACAGTCAATTGTTTTTTTATTTCTTATAACCATGATAAAGATGAGTTTTACCATTACAACAAGCTAAAATAAGGAAAAGATGAGTGGATTGTTATGGGAATTGTAGTATTAGCAGTTAAAGAATGAAACTTCACCATGTTAGAGGAGATGTGTGAATTTCTTTAGTGTCTTCCAGGAATGGCACTTCAAGGGAGGGTTGTAGAGCAGGGAAACATTTTTTGGGTGAGGTCTAACTTGCTATGTGCCTCTCATGTGGAGTGGAGATTAATGTTTATGACATTTCCTCTCTAATTATGGAAAGGGAGGGGGCTGAGAGAGCCATGCTTGGAAGTCTTGTGGGAGGGAGCTCACCTTCAGGCACGCTGAGGTGCCCCTGCTTTCTCATGTGGAGCAGCTGTGAAACTGTTCTGCACAATTGTGCTTATGACTCACATTCTCTGTTTGGTATTCGTTTTGCCATTCCCCTTACACTTCCATGAAGTGTTACTTTTTATTACTCTTTCTATTTTCTATTTATTGTCCTAAGTTCAAGTCTTCTGTAGTATCTTTTTGCTGTTTTCCTCTTCCTCTGTTCCTCATTTACCTCAATGGCTGTTGCTATTGCTCTCTTGGCAATTGAGCAATGTATCAGGTTCTACCAGAGCACAGCCTTTTCTGCCTTTTTGTCAACTGAGAGAGTGACTTCTCCCCTTGGAGAAGGAAACACTTCTGCAGGGCAGGACTTCTCCCATCCTTCACTCTTCTGAGCTCCCTCATTCTCTGCCATCCATCCTTCCTTAGTTTCAAAGCGGTAGTTCAAATGTGCCTGGCAGTGAAAGGACTGCTCCCGCAGCTCTTGGATCTTATTGTTATTTATTTATTTATTATTTTATTTATTTCATGCTAAATGTGAAACATAAACCTTCATGTCATAGGTGACATGAAATGACTGGTGAAAATGATCTTGGCTCACAATACACCTGCTTTGACAGAAAGTCCTCATCACAGTTAAGGTACCTTTCATCTCACCTTCTCTGGTGGTTTTTACACGGAATTTGGTTTCCGAGGCTGGGCTTTTACCAAGCACTCTCACAGTTCCAACGACAATAGGTTTGTGTATACTGTAAAATGATGCTGAGCTGATCCAGTAGTATTTAGTACATGTTAATCACACCTTTTTACTCAAAAGAGTATAACTCTGATCTAAACCAATTAAGCTACTGACGTTTAGACAAAGAAATATATATGGATCAGAAAAGCATAACCTTTGCCCATAGAAATACCTCAAGATAATGAGTTTTATTCACTGGGCTGGATTTATAGAAAGGTGTGTTTTGGATGTAGACATCTAACTGTACATCCTAAACCAACAGGAAAATAAACTTGTGCAGACAGAGAAGTTTCATCTACATACATGAAGATGTAAAGAAGGAATTATCTCACTTCAGGGCTGATGCTTGAGAATATATAAGGAATTAAAGAGAGAATCCACAAAATTAAGAGATGACTAGACTAACAGGCAAAACAGAAAAAACCAAATATATTTGCTTGTATTTAAAAATTAATTTTCTCCTTCATGCGTCATGCTGACTCAAAAAAAAAGAGGAAATATTCCTTTAATTTCTTAAGTTGTACTAAAGACAAATATTCTCGTTTATATTTGGAATTTTTAAGTTGCTTCACAGCCTCGCCACGAACAAATTCCTGAACTGTCTGCATCTCTAGGATACCAATTTTAGTTCAGGGAACATATGAACAAGATGAAATTATTTATAATATTTATACATAACATACTTATGATGCCTGACTACAATTGATATTAGATCAGCTATGAATTTGTAATTAATTAGAATTTGAGTTAATTTTTGAGTTAATTAGATAAAAGTTAGATATTAATACATTAGGTGTTAGAATATGTGTTCAAATTCAGCTCAAAGAGCCAAAGGGTTCAGAATAAGATCTGTTTTCGATGGAATGTCATACAGTGTTAGGTCATTATTATCTGGAATGATCCTGATTACCTCAGAAATTTACTTTAAAACCAAGCACCTCAGCCCATAGGACCTAGTGGTCAACAGGCACAGAAACTGAAAGGCCACTGTGAACCAATATCTAAGCTCTTGGAAAGGGAGAAAAAATGAAGGAAATTGCACCTACTCAAGCTGCAAGAAAAGGAAAAAAAATTCTGTGTATCCTTACCAGTCTGAGTTATTCAAGAAAGCTATATCAATCAGGCATCTGTAAATGAAAATTCACCTTAGATATATATTATCTAATGTGCTTGTCTCCTGTCATAGCCAGTCTGTGCTGTTTCAGAACAAGGCAGTTTTCTCCTGCTGCTGAGCACTTGTGCATTTAGAAGAAATAAATCTTTCCTGACCAACCAAAGCCCTGAAGTATGGGTTTTGATATTACTGCTTGTCTGAATGCAGAATTTGTAGCAGTTTAATAGAACTCCTTTATGGATCATGCAGATATAGCACCTGAAATGAAAGTCACCTACTGCATTCTTGTCTGCATCCCTGCTGGAGTGTGAGATCCAGACCATGCCCTTATCTCAGAAATGGGTTTTTCCACTTGAAACCTCCAAGTAGGTCAAACAAAATATTTTCCTCCCATCAGAGACTGAAGGACTCTTCCCCCCAGGCCTACCCCACTCTTCCCTTGGCCCAGGACCCCATTTAAGCCCCTGGGACCAGCAGTCCCTTACCAGCTGTGCCGCAGCAGTGCCAATCCCCAGCTCCCCACAGCCATGTCCTGGCCAGGTCAGTGTGTCCCAAGCCACTTGTGTGCTATATTCCAACCCAGATTTAGTCTGTCCCTGGGGAGATGCCAAATACTGGGTGTTGGTGCTCCCCTCTGTGCCCCCTCAGCTGCCCTGCTTCAGCCTGAGGCAGTGGGATGGATCCCTCATGATCTGAGGGATTAGTGGGCTTTTGCTCTGCCTCCCATACTCACCATTTTTGGGCCATTTTCTGTTTTGAAAGACGTGATAAAACACAAAACCTTTGTCTTATGGTAAGATCCCAGTAAGGGCTTTCTTCCATCTGTCCCCTTGTGATGGGGATATTCCTCAAATCAGGATTATCATGGCTCACATGGAACTCATTCAGAAACCAATCTCCTCTTTCCCACATCAATAGGCTATGGCTTCAGTGGGTGAAGTGTCCATATGGTCAAAAGCAGGGTGGGAAGAATGGCATTTTAAGACTTGAAACTGGGCCTTATCCCCAGGTTTTTTCCCCAGTTCATTTAGAAATTCCTCACTTGTTTCTATCATCAGACAGAAATCACCAACCTGGCACTTTCTATCCTGCCCCCTGGTGCCAATGCACCCAGAAAATACATGTTTTCTCATTGCTTCTACTTCTCACTATGGAAAAGATGTTCTGTTTTACTGCATACTTCCTCTCCAGTGTTTTGGCATCCAACCACTTCTCACCCAGTGACTTTGTAAAGAAATACCAGCTCAAGGAAGCTGGTTGTAACCTATAGTTACAGTTTGTAGTTACATAACCAATGTAAGTGGCAAATGTCCCTAGTTTTGATACATGTCAACAAATACCTTTTATCGTGGTGGTTCTACACCTTGGTCCTCGCTTAGGAACCACTTCCTAAATTAGTTTTGAGTAGATTTCTTCTCCAAGGGCTTTTCTTTCCCGCATCCAGCAGTCCAGGCTGGGCTGGATTGTGACAGTGTGGAATTTGGTTAAGTACTTGTCACCTGAATTATATGAACTGCTTAAAGAACAACTTAGTGAGGGCAGAAAAGGAAATTTTCAGTCATGTTTGTATTTGTCCACATTATCTAGACATTGTCATTGTCAACTTCGTTTTTTTTTTGGTTTTTTTTTTGTTTGTAATTCTCTTAGTGGGAGCTGTCTCAGTAGCATTGTGTATTTTGGATCCACTGAGAAATCTGTTGAATTTCTCACACAGTGCTGAGCAGTGAGTCTTACACATAATTCTCTTGGTTATGCTACAGGTACTCAGTAAAGGTGCTGTTGACCACCAGGACTAAGTGGCCCTCAGTCCCATCAATAGCAATTCTTTGCTTTAGAAATGAAAATGAGGACTGTAAAGGTGCTGTTGACCACCAGGACTAAGTGGCCCTCAGTCCCATCAATAGCAATTCTTTGCTTTAGAAATGAAAATGAGGACTTTTGCACATCAGAGGTATTTATTAAGTCAGTACTGAGAGTGAAGAGTCCTGTGAATGTCCACATTTTTTGCAAATGAGTTGTAAGTTGGTAAATTTGAATCTGATTTGTGTCTAATGAGTTTAACTCAAGGGAAAACTAAGTGTACTTGAACCTGGTGCTTGAACTAAGAATGTATGCAGCTGGATTCAGTATAAAAATAGTATGAATCCATTTTATATTGCATGTAGAAGTTTTTGCACAACTTTATGCAAAATAACTTTTTATTATACTGTAGTTCTATGCAGTTTGCTCTGTAATAGTGTTTTCAGAGGCAAGAACCTAAAATTGGAGGTCATGTGTGCTCCCCATGAATATTAAATATTCCAGGATTATTTTCATAATCATACAGATTCATAGCATGCCCTTGAGCAGAGCTATCTTTCCATCAGGACTGGATAGTTCCTCGAGCCTGTGAAATCAAATGAGTGTCTATAAGTTGAGAAAAAGCTTTGAAAACAGTCAAATTAGAGGCCTGACATTTGGACAGGAGTACATTTGAGGAGTGGAAAATCCATTGCAAAAACAGTGGCGCAGCCTAAATGTCTTGGATTCTGAGTCCTCTGTCCCTTCTGTTTGTATGAACAGGAGTTCTGTATCCTTGGACACATCTCTGCTCATGAACAGGTTATGGAATTATATCACAAAATTCCTTCTTCTCCTCTCATATTCCCAGGAAGGATTATCTGTGCCTCTGTGGTTTCATTTTAGTCAATCTGAGGGTTGAATTCACAAAAAAGAGGGATGTGTCTCATGCTTCATCTCTTCTTTAAACCTTTGTTTATATTTTAGCTGTTCTTGTTATAGTGCAATTTAAGGAGAGAAACGTGGGTCACAAGGGTTGGGTCTAGACTGGACTGGTTATAGAGCCATGGTCTGAAGAATTCTGAGGGTATTTTTACATGTAAATAAAAAAGACTTCTGGTTCAGATTAAAGTTATTTCTTAATAAACAAGACAGTCAGGAAAAGTGCAGAATTGTTTTTGGTGTAGCAGAAAAAGAAAACCTTTTTGCAGAATTATTTCTTTGTAAATTCTGTAGAGACCTGTACTGTACTGTTTGCTACTGGAGTAGGCAGGCTTCAGGATCCATCTAAGATACATTCACAAATACTGTACCTATGAGTATTTGTGAACGTGTCTTAGATATTGTCATGGTTTTAGCTGGAAAAGAGTTAATTTTCTTCTTAGTGGTGAATACAGTGCTGTGTTTTGGATTTGGGGTGAGAATAATGTTGATAACACATTTTAGTCACTGCTGAGCAGTGCTGCTGTTACCTCAACACACATTTTCCTCCTTTTACCCTTCTGATCCTCTCTCCCATCCCGCCTGGAGGGAGTGAGTGAGGGGTTGTGTGGCACTTAGTTGCAGAGTAGGGTTAAACTTGCTATTCTTATCTTGGATAGCACCTTCATCACAGCTCTGCATCTCAGGAAATTTTGCAAAACTTTTTGAAAAATTAAAAGCATCTTCTATGATGTATGCATATATTTCTCTCATCTCCTCTCTGCCAGCTGAATGTAGGAGTTGCAATATATCATGAACATATATACACAGAACATATATACATATATGTACACACATGCACACACACATATGTACGTACATATATATACACATACACATACTCTGTGAACATATATACACAGAAAGTATTTGGCAGCTTTGTGACCTTGAGATATGAGCCATTCCTCATTGACTAGCCTAAGAATACACATCCTGGTATGTTTTATTCATAATCCTATATGCGTGTGTAAATATACACATATATGCAAGTAAATATTAATTTTATACATATTACACATTATAATGAGTGTGATTTATAATTTGAAAAATGAAAGCTAGTGGGAAAATATCTTACTATTTTCTCCTTTGATACCTTTCCAAATTGATGTTTCCATCTCATTGTTTTTGTATTTGTTTTTAACTTTATCTAAAAGATTTTAAAATGGGGTATTATTTAACAAAGAGGAAAACTTTACCACTTTCTCATGTAAAGCTAATGTGACAATAAAACTGTCAACAAGGAGGCAAGATGCGTCTCACAAAAATCTTGAAACCTCTAAGTGGAATTTGCATAAAATAGTTCTGGTATTATTATTCACTGTTCTTTCAGTGACAGATATGTCAAGGCCTTAAAACCTAAAAGAACAATTATGCTATTGTATCTCTCCGAGGATTCAAGGGGTGTGTCTTTGGTGAAAAAGTGCTATTAGAGCTTTGAAAAGCAGTAAAAAGACAGCCCAAGGGGCTCTTTAGCTAGTCATTTTAAAAAGAATGCCTGGGCTTTAAGTGTCTTAAAGTACATTTATTCAACTCTTACTTTGTGCTTTAAAAAAACTGCTAATAATTAATGGCTGTAACATTTTTTTAACATTTGCATTATCTATAAATAAAAACTCTTGATAAAGCCTTTATTGATTAACTTAAACTGTGATTCTCTCATGAATGTTTCTGTATTTCTGTCAAGCACATTGCAAAGAATTATATATAAGCTTTTTGGTTAAGCTAATATTGAGGAAATCATTGAACAATTATAGACCAAAACAGGAACTAATCAGTAAATCCATTACGTGAACAAGCTAGCTTAACATAACATGTCTGACATTAAAAATGAGGGATTGATAAGTAAAGTATCATTACAGCTGGATGTGCCATAGAAATCAGCAATCCAAATGTAATTTTATATTAAGCATGTTCTTGATTTTAGCTTTAGACTTGTTGGATTTGGTGTAAATATATATGTATATTTATTTATTTTGAAGTTCTCGGTGGAGAACAAGTTGGAACAAGCCTGTAAAGTACTAAATCACTAAGCAAAGAAAGAACATGTAAAGTAAGTATAAAAAATGGATCAGACCTGAGAATATGGAGCAAAGAAACATAAAAAAGAATTTAAATAGGGAAAATCAAGACCTGAATTAGCAAACCTTAATTGTTGTCGACGCTAGCCAGCTAATAAATGTATTTTAGCGTGAGACCAAAAATAGCATGAAATTAATTTATTTCATACCCTTCACTGTAGAACAGTGTAATTATGAACTTGGCAGCCAGGTGCTAGATTGGCCAGAGACCAGGTTAATATACAGTATTTGATTATAAAATGTTTCATTATAAATATGGCAGGTCTATCTCTTTCTTATCAGGATTGTCATATATCAATATAAAGTAAATGAGGAAAAAGTGCTGGCCTTAGCCAGCTATTTTTTGTTACAAAAGCATGCATTGATGTTAGATCTAGAGTACAGTGAGGTGCTATTCAGTTTTCACAGTAACAGTCTCTTTGTATGCACTAGTGGTATGTGGAAACTCTTAGAGCTGTCTGTTTCATACAGAGAAAACAAGTTACTACACTGTGAATTTTACAACAGACAAAATAAAGAAACTTCCATTAAAACTCTTATAAATAACATTGCAAATCAGTAACTTTATCTTAATATTCTTTAGATATTCTACACATTAACTGTAGAAAATACCATAAAAGCAGAGTAATGCTAGCTATTTGGAAAAATAAAGGACTTATGTTTTTAATAGTGACCATTCTAACAGTGTGTGAATGGATAGAAACTCTGATGAGATATATTCAAGGTCCAAATAATTTCAACTTTGTCATGCCAATAGTTAGATAAAACAAGTAATAGTCAATTCCTAAATCTAATTTTTATGTGATATTCACTTAGTGCTAGAGTACCTATTCTAATTGCAGGAGACATATTGCAGAATATAGCATGAAGTTATGTGTGACTTGGGTTTTGAACTATGTGGTTCACTTTGCATTTACATGGCTGGAAGTTTTGTAATCATACAGATATACAGAATCAGGGTTTTTGCTTTGTGATTTTGGGCACATGTTTCCTGTATGTGTGCAAATGTGTATTGATGCATAGATAAGTACAGCTACGCTTCTGTATTAGAACTTAATTTATAGCAACATTCTGATGCTGACTCTTGAGCCAACATGGATTTTATCACACCATTAGATGATTTAGGATTCTGCAGATATATATTATGCAAGTGTGGATAGATAACACTTTATAAACATAAGACTGAACCATACCTCTGATCCGTCCTTGAATTTTAGGATTGTCATTGACTTTGCATGAAAAATTTTCCCTACATTTCTTCAATGTACAGTAGTGTTGTCTTTTAAAGATTAGGATTTATAAAGCAGAACATAATTGTCAGATTTTAAAATACAGTTGGGCTTTCTTTCCAGCTGAATTCTTTGTTAAAAGCTGCTTAAATTCTCATATATTTAATGATGTCTTTTTTAATGACTTTTTCTTATTTAAACCCTTTCTCCACAATTTAATTTTTCTTCTCCTTTTCTATTTGTCCCCAGCTAATGTAAGAGCTTTCTGACAGGACCATATTTAATTAAGGAAACAGGCCAAATTCTGCCCCCACTTAAAACCCATTCAACTTCAAATTTGATTGGGCAATGTGGAGATGGAGACTGAACTGGCATTTGTCCTGGTTGATAGATTTTGTAAAGCTACAGGCAACGAGCTTGGTCAGAACGAGGCAGTGGTCAAGCACAGACCTTGCTCTGCAGATTGTCAGTGAGCAGGAAGGAGGGGAAGCACCTGCAGCTTTTTGCTCTGAATGCTTTAGGCAAAAGTAGTCTCTCAATCTCAATTCCTTACTCCTGCATTTTTACTAGCCTTCACTTTTTCACTTCACCTTTACTGCACTTTTTCATGTGGGCATTTCATTAGAAGAATGTAGTGACAAAGAATTTAAAAGAAAAATAGTGCATTTGCCTTGCTATTTGGCTAAAAAAAAAAAAAGGGTAGCAAAGAAGAGACCATTACTAGTTTGACAGAGAAATAGGGAGTCAGCTGTCAAACCTGGAATTGGTGCCAGAGTGGTGGGGATGAGGTTCAATAAGGGCTAACTTGAGTAAATAAGCAGAGCAAAGCTCTGAAATAGGGGGAAGGAGCTTAAATGTCATAATCAGGGGAATGATGGATTCAAGGTGTGGGATAGATGCATCAGGTCAGACTGAAAGACAAGGCAGATGTTTCTTGGTTGTAGAGAATTATGGAGAGAAGAAGATGATATGAATATGTGGGAGGCTAGAAAGGAAGAGCTATAGTGGATGAGGTATTTAGGGTAAAAGAAAATAAAGGTCTGGATAGGTGTTTCAGAGATATGGTCAGAAAAACAAACACCTGACTATTGAAGACACAAGAAAGGGCAGAATTTGGATATAGGCTGCTTGTAGGGGGGAAAAAATGAAAGGAAAGAAACCAAAGAACCTATTGAGCTCTGGGACCGACCAAGAGAAAAGGTGATGATTTTATTATACACAGTGAATGATGTCAGTGTAAGAGGCACTCATAATAGCATTTCTCAAATGTGACAGTGCTAATGGGTTTGCAGCCGTGTGACTCAGTGAAGTTGGCCCATTTTTTTTTTCCCTGAAAGAAGACGGACTTATCTAGATGACAGAAATAGCTATTGTCCCAGATGTACCATCCTTGCTCCCACAGAATTCTTTAGGAATTATCCTTTCAGGCATAGCATTTCTATTCTCTGGAAGAAAAGTCTTCCATTCTCTAACAGTCTCTAGAAGTCAACACACATCTTTTGAATAGATATATGTAAGTACAGAATTTTTCCCCGTATGTGTCAATAGGATCATTTTCTTCGCCAATAGTATGCTTGCCATTTGTTATAACCTTTTGTGTTAGCAATAGAGACACATATGGCAGTTTCTTCTCTCTCTCCCTCAATATCCAGTCCTCTTTAGAAATGAAAGAAAACTGTGAGAAATATTAATTTATATTCAGACTACTGTTTAGATTACTACAGTATGAGACATTGGTTTGTATCTTGTAGCACCTTGATGTAAGTGAGGTATTTATGTTGGTACAGACAGTTTATTAAATATTTATGGTGTGTGTCAGCTTACTAGTTTTGGAGCTTTGGGGACAGGGACTGTGCCTTACTGTTTATCATGAACAACACCAAGTACAAGAGAGTCTTGACCTGCTGGTCCTCCAGGAGCTGCTCCGATAAATAATAGTAGTTGGAAACAGTCTGTCATTGTAACACATTGCTGTTACAGTTATAGTTTAAAGTAAAATGGAAGGACCATCTTGACAGTACTACAAGTCCTGGTCTTTGCTGGTAGATGTTGTCCTTGTTAAAGTGAATTCAGTAAAAGATACTCTGTCAATCCCTGACGGTGTCAGTTGCTGAAAACCCTTAATTTCTAATGAATGCAGGTGTGCTCGAGGTGGTTGGCATCCTTCACCATCAACCCCTATTCAAATACATTCATGCACATGTGCCCCTAATGTATATTGAGCACAAAATTTGATCATCTGTTCATCTGTGAGAAACAATCTGTGGAAACCTGAACTGTGATAACAGTCTTAAGAGGGGCAATGGCTAAACAGGAATACCAAAGTGAAACTGGGAATGTTGTGGCACACTAAATATTGTGCTGTGCTTCTCTATGCAGTCTCCTGTTCTATCCCCCATGGAATAGATCCACCTCATATTGAATGTCTTGCTGTGCCACTCTTCAGATGTTCTTTACATAATTGGGCAGTGAACCCTGATCGTGTTTGGTCGATGTGGGAGCTGGAGCTGCTCTCACCAATCCACCCAAGGGCACTTCTCTTTCTGCCACCGAAATGAGAGAACAAAACAGTGCTGCCCTGACTATGGGCTCAACTGTGGGTCTAAGAGCAAGTTGTGCTGCATTAGCAGTACTGCAGGAGAACACTGGAATTGGTGCTAACTCCCAAATAAAGTTCAAAAGGAAAGGAAAAAAGAATTTAAGAATGGGAGGAGAACAGACTCACAAATTTACCTTCTTTTAATCCACCTGAGTCCTTGCCCAAGAGCTTTAGTAGCATGTCTTAAACTTGGTGGTCTCTTAATCCTTTCTGGGTGTCAGTATTTTGAATAATTCAGATTGTGCCACCTGTCATTAACCTGTGTCTCCTCTGCCAGTCAGGGTTCTGACATTGTCTGTGGGTGGGATCCAGTACCTGAAAACTTTCATTGTGTTCCCTGCTGTTTCACATCGAAGAAGGGCTTGCATGCCTGAAAGCTTGTCTGTTATTTCCTAAGTCAGTCGGTTTAATAAATTCTATTACCCTTCTCTCCTAACCCTGCCTCTAGTCCATTGCTCATTGCACTGTGCTTTTTCCTCAATTACCCTTAAATGCAACTCCTTCCTCTTCAGTTTTATACTTTTTTCCTCTTTTCCTATTTTTCCCTCTATCATGCCTCTATGTACATTTATTACCTGTATCTGTTGCCTTGTTTAATTTTGAAAGAACATAAAACACATTTAAAAATTAGATTTCTGATATGATGCTTATACTGTCTTGGCCTGAGTTGCCTTTCACACCTATAAGGCTTTGTCTTTTTTGATCCATTAATCTTTGCTTTTGAAGGCTTCAGCATTCTTCTGCTGAAGAATGAAGCTACTGCTTCTAGTAGCAGCCTGTTTTTATGAAAAGCATCATTGCAGGACAGACCTAGAAAACATAGAGTAAGATTTGTCTTGACAAAAATGACAGAAGGAGTTTGACCTGGAAGTATTTTCATCTATTTGGAGGCAAAAGTACTTTTAAAATTTTAAGAGAACAAAAATCATTCAGGCAGGTAAACATTGAAGTATATATATATATATATATATATTATCCCAATCATTCAGAGAATGTTTCATTCTGAACCAAGGAATTCACAGAAATTACTCAGTCCACAGTGACTTGTCTCTCATACTGTTCCAATCCACAATGCAAACACTTAACTAAAAAACATTTTTTTCACTGAAAGACTGAAGAGAGAAGTATGCAACTATTTTTATATTATCTATTTATATCTATTTTTATAACTGGATACCATTCTGTAATTATCAAATTAAAAATTATAAGTTTACATTTGAAATTACGGAAAACCACACTCCAGGAATGGAAGCACAATTAGCTCTTTCTTTTGGAAAATAATGTCACTTGTTTTTCTCCCTTTATATTCCTTTAAATCAATATGATGAGGGCTTAGAGGGGTGATTTTTGTCCATGTCTTTCATCAGTGTTTACACTCTGACCATTAATTCAGATACAGTTTTAAATATGAGTCAATTGCATTTTCAATAAAAAAATATAAATAAATAAGAAAATACATTCTGATCATTCTCTTTCCTGTTTCAAAATTGTTTTTACCCTCTCCAAGACATCAGAGAAGTTAATGTAGAAGTGACCTGGTTGTAGATTTCTAAGAAGCTGTCAAATCAGGCACATAAGTGAAGGCAAATTTCAACTATTACTGTAGCCTATCACTTATTTATCACACATACTGGAAATATCTCTCAACAGTGTATCGAAAAAGAGGCATTCAAACCAACTTGTTGCAGTAAAAAATACTGCAGCAAAAACTATTATAACATTTTTTGTGGCTTTTTGGGAAAAGTGCTAATTTCCTGGGGATTTCTAGAAAAAAAAAGGTACCAATTTCATACAAAGTCAGGGGGGAAAGGTAGATTGGAAGGTTTTTCTTGGAAGTTATAAAAGCTGTAATGATTGTAAAAGATATACAAACCTAATAATCATGAAAGCAACACTCTTTTACAAGTGTATATTAATTGCCTCATATCATGCTGGCAATATGTAGAAACATGATGTTTTACCGTAAGTATGATGAAATGCATCTTTACATTAGCTTCCAAACAGTTCTAAAAATGGATCCTTAAATCCATGTCTTGTGGAGTTCTCTGGGGGCTCAAATTGTTCTTCCTCCTTACTGAAGCCCAGAAGCACCAAGGTCATCTCGAGTTTAGATGTCTAACCCATGTGACTAAACAAGTGTGGTTCATTATTTGAACAGATTATATGAGACTGAGCCTTTTGTTGTTGCTCCCCTCCTTTTACTCTGAGGTTTCTGGGGGACAGAGCACATTGTACAAAAGCAGAACATGCAGCCAATAGTAGCAGCAGTTTACTGTTGAAATTGAAATGAATGTAGAATAAAAGGTGAGAAAATTAAAAAAAAAAAATATTATTTAGATTTTTAGTGATTTACTTATCTGCTATAAAGCAATCAGTGAGAGGTGAAATATATACCACATGTCCTTCAAAAGAGTAGAAAATGTGGAATTTGGATTTGTCTATTTCCAAAATTTTATTCAATATTTCTCATTAAGTATTGTCTGCTTTTCATGGAGAATGCTAATAGGCAGACTGAAATTATCAAAATAATATAGAGAGCTTGATATAATTTTCACAAGATGGGCAGTGATAGCTGCTCATATGTGGTATGAGCACTTAACCACCCTTTGCAGTTTAACAGCTGATGTTGACTCTGGAGCAATGGCTGGATTTTTGGTATGCTTTGGCAACAATTTGAGTCCCCAGGTCCAGACTTGAGAAAACTGCAGATCTGAGGTGTCAGCACCAAGCTATTAAAATATCTAAAGTCTTATTTATGATGTTTGTCATGTTGACATGCAATTGTGTGAGAATGAATGATGTCACATTTTATTAGCTATGCTGAACTAGAATCAGAGACATGTTGATTTGTGTACAATCAAAATAGTAGAATTACTGAATGAGGGATATTTATCATATCTGAGATGGTATCTTTCTTCCTTTGAAATTTGTTGTTAAAGTTCCATCATCTACTGATTTTGCTGATTATTAATCTCTCTATGTCAGTTGGATTATGAGTTTCTTAAAATAGCCACAAACAAAGAGAATCATTATGGCATTCTAACAGAAGTTTCTCTGGAGTCACAAAAAAAAGAAAAAAACAAGTCACAGTCAAAACCTGTGACCTCAGCTGTTCCCAAGGTAGTGTGGAAAGCACTTCCAGAAGAATGAGGGGATGTACTATAACCTGGGTGTAATGTAGAAAGAAACTGTATACTTTCATACAAAATCCTTAATAGAGAGATGACTCTTTACAGAATTGCAACTTTAAAAAGCAGTTTTATTGACTTACAGAATACCTGTAAGTCCAGCAAAAGATTAAATATTATCTCAGAGAAGTCCACTATAATTTAGCAAGAGATCAAAGAGTTCCATTAATAGTGCACTAGGAGGCAAAATATATATATATATATATATATAGCAAAGGTTTATATAGCTCTGATGAGACTCCCCTAGGGAACTGGAAGAGACTCAATAGGTGAGAAGGAGATAAGAGGGGGGGAGATGGGTGGGAAATTATTGCCAGTCTAGGAGGAGGCAGAACAAATTATTCTAATGGCAGTTTTTAGCAATACATCTTGAATGCACAAGCTGATAGCAATAATTGAATGTGATAAAATCCTAGACAGTGAACTTTCTTTTAGCACAAACATGTCAAGACAAAAATATCAAGTCACATAAAGACCCTCCACCCCCTTCCTGACATCATGGTTCAACATTAGTCATGGTTGGCAAACTTACCCTGAACTTAATGAAACAAAATTTAAACAAAAAGAGCCAAAATGGGAAAATGGAAAAAAAAATCACCTATTCTTCAACTAGTTGTGGTGTAAAGGACTTCTAGACACATCTTTTTTTGTAACTTTTTAATGGAAAAGTGAAGAGATAACATTACCACAGTTCTAAAATCTTGGAACTAATGGAGAGTGTAGGTAAAAAGTCCAGCTGAGGCCATAGATTAACACAAAAACACTACAAACTACCACGTTAAAACTATAGAAATAGATCAAAATTAATACACTTGCCTTTCATGACTGTTAATGAAATCTGAAAACAGTTTGAAATAGAGCAAAGAATATGGTCATTCTCTTTGAAGATGAGAGAAAATGAAGAGTGCTGAGAAGCCAAAGAAACTCACCTTGACTCACACAGAAATTTTGACAGTGCTTTAAAACAGTTCCTGCTTTCTTGCTCACGTCTTGAGAGTTGAACTGCCCTCTCAGCACCCCTCACACTACGTACTTTCCTCCAGGATCTCAGCACAAATAGTTTCTGGGGCATGGTTGAGGATGTCTGTGGATTTGAACATCAGCAATTACAGAGCGTGATTTTGACATGTACCCCCAGATGTGACAAAACTGTTTTAAAAACTAGCAGGAAAGGATAGAAAAACAAGTAAAAGAATTATTACACCAAATAACTGCATTAAAATTTGGAAGTAACAGCTGAGGTGACTAACCAGGGAACAAGGACAATCAGGGTCCACAATCAGAGGGTTTTGTAGTCAGCTGGGTAATAATTTATTTACTGTTTGATACAGTGAAACCAAGAGCTACTGGTCACTGCAGACATGACATACCAAACTCAGGGTAAGCTTACAGCTTACAGCTGATCTGTAGCACATCATTGCTACAGACCAATGCTGAAAAGCTCTGTCAATCAGCAGTGAAAAAGGTGAACACTATCAACTGCATTCAGCTCAAGGCAGAAGTGAACAACCTACACCCACAATGCAAGAAGAAAAACATGTTTCCTTTTAAATATGCTATAGACAATTTTTCACTGCTCACAATATTAAACTGCATGGTATTAACTGAACATCAGGGTGCAGGATCTGTACTTGCTTGCTGTGGCTTTAAAAAGTACATTTATGGGAAGTAATGCCACTTTAGCATCCTCCTCCCAACTCTATAGTAAAAAAAAAGAGAAGAAAATCCCAGTAGCTTTCTTTCTGTATAGCTTCTTAGACATTGAGTTTTGTTTGTTAGAGAGAGTTAGATCCTTTGGCAAATGAATCATCTACCATGCCCCATGTTTTCTTCCTCAAGAGGGTAGAGCCTTAGGCTTTGCATCAAATTGTACAGTACACCATTTTTTAAGTTGTTGGATTTTATTCCTAGCTCACAAATTATTTGATTGAGTCAAGCGCAGTCATGAGGTGGAAAAGTGGTGATAGAGGAGGATGGTAAATGCACTTTGAAGAACAGTGCCTCAAGAAAGCTGTGCAGATGTATTCAGCTGTATAATATCAGATTTCCATGAAAAGGGTAGCCATTGATAGACTAGAAGCACTCCCACTAATGGAATCATAATTAGTGTAAGCTACTTGCATTCTGTGCAAAGTTAACTCTCCCTTATCCCTCACAGATAAGAGAGTAGTAGTATTTTAGTAAATCTTGATGCTTTCCTGCTTGCATTTTCAAATGCACTTTAAATTAAATCCTTTCTCAGATGATAATTGGTGATTGGGATTGCCTACTAGAGCTGTATTTGGAATTTTCTTGCTGTATATGTCACTTATGAGATACTATAATTAAGTTTTGGTATTTAGTGGAGTTGGTTGTTTAAGGACCCTGGGCTTGGGCAGGTACTACCATGGACTGCAGGTTCAAGTGCTGCTTCTGTCTGAATTATCTGCTTTTTTATTTATAGGAACTTCACAGTGATGTCACTTTATCATTTGCAATCTGGATGTATCCACTGAATAATGAAAGCACAGAGAAAAAATACAGAAAACTAGTGATGTAAAGAATTTATTCTGGAATTATTTTATTTCTTTATTTTCAGTCTTTTCAGATAATTTTTGTGTTAGACTATGGCTTAAGAATTTTCCTTGAAATCTAAGGCACTTTAGGGTCTTCAAAAAGCAAAAAAAATCCATAAAACCAGAACAGTTTAGAATGAGGATATTATCTCCCACTCTAGAGATTGTTTTCTAGCAATAGATGGCTGTGAATAGCTTTGTCTCCATTCAGGGCAAGGACTTCTGAACTCCTTGAAGCACTTCTATAAATGAGCAATCCCTTCTAGAACATCAAAGCAGACCTGGTCTTTCATATGCTTAAAATCATTCAGTTTTGTTTTTTTATGATTATATACTTAGGTCTTAGCTGTGTTACTGCTGGTTATAGTGCCACAGAAGACTGTATGGGCCACAGTTTCAGGGCTGATGGCTAAACAAAGAGCAGCTGCTACAGATTCAGCAGAGGTCCATGTACAGCTGCCAGGTGAGAAACGGGTCCTGTTGGTCAGTACAGTATGAAGAATGCAAATAAAATGGGGTTCTTCAAGCTTGGTATGATGCCAGTGAAAGCTTCTTTGATTTATAGGAGAGGAGCATCTCAATTGCAATATTTTATTATTGTATTTTAGTGGGTAATTGAACATGAGGAAACTGTGCACATTGTATAGATTTTTTCTTATTTGTAATAGCAAAATGGGATTTTACCAAACTTCTAATGAGAAGTCATTTTTAGTGTGTAAATTTCATTATTGTCAGAGGATGAATGTGTAAAGCTTGACTGATTAAATCCCATAGTGTTTATTTAAAACTGTTCTGTATTAGTTATCAAACCATTTTCTGAAGTTCACTACCCTGCTCAAGTAGAAGGATTTGTAGAAATATTACTTGGTAAGAAAGGGTTAAAAAAGTGAAAGATGAATAGCTCCAAGTGTCATTGTTTTAGTAACAGTAATGTTATGTCTCTGCTACAGTGCATAAAGAAAAGAAAAAAATGCTGACAAGAAAAGAAATATAACAGTTTAAAAAACTTTACTGAGTCTAAGGAAGGTACTTTCAAATTTGTGCCAGTTACAGTAATTAGTAAACTTGTTCTTAATAGTGTTGTTAAAATGTAATTTTTTCACACTTTCTCTGACTTTGACACTGCTGCTTTTTAAACTTCATTTTGCACTTTGTTCCATTGTTCTTTAATCTTCTGCACTTTGCATTTAGTATCACTGAAATTTCGCACTTACTATGTCAATAACATCTGGCAAAATTGCCACCTATTAAGAGTAAGTGTTCTTTTTTCTCCTGTGAGAAATGTGATGGTGTATTATATTGGTTTCCCTTGAGAGGCTAAGGAGACAATTTTAAAGCAGATAAATGCATTAAAGAAATAACCTGAACTACAAGAGAAGGTTAAGGAAAGTCAGAAACTTTTTAGGGTTTTTTTCACCCTTTTTTTTGCCTTGAAAAAAGCATCCAGTACATGTGGGGAGTTCAGTTATGCAATGTTTTGCACATTTGGATGTATGTTACATTTCTTAATGCTGAGCAGGATAGAACAGGTATGTTCTCAGGCTTTTAACTACAACTTTCTCTGGCCGTGTTGGATACGTGTCAGTTTAGTGATGTATTGCAGCAAATGTGCTGGTAAGCTGAGTACTGCTAGACCATTGTGAAAGCACAGAAGTGATTCTCCAGAGATGATGTGGCCAGGAGTAGGCCTGGCTTTGAGTTCCCCACCTCCATGGTCAAGCACTATTCCAGTTCACTTGTGCATGGAGGGAGCATAAAGTTCCTTCTCACAGCAGAAATATTCTGTGCAAGGAGGATGAAATGGGTTGGAGGGAAATCATCATCCTAACTTCCTCCCTACTTACCAGCCCAGACAGAAAGTTCCTGACCTCTGACATCACCCATAGCCAGAAGACTGACCCACTTTGTACATGCTAACTTCAACAAGGCCTTCCTTGTTGAAATTAGGACATTCACATCCATATCTGCACATAGTCTGGCCTTTAAAATGTACAACCTTTTCCTAAACTGTATAAATATCTTGACTATGAATGTGATACATATATATATGTATACATTGCCTGTAAATGAAACTGAATTTAGAGAATGAAGCACAGCCTAAATGATAGATTTGCCTTTGCCATGGGTAATATCTGGGTCAAACCAAGCCCCCTATGCTATACAGATGCCAAAATGATGCTGAACTTCACATAATTGCACACGACACAAGGAGGGAAAAAACTTCACAGGAGCAAATTTTGTATCACTGTGGGGTCAGTTTTCATAACACAGTCTCTCATGGCATTGCAGGAATGTGAGTTGTGGGTGGCTAAAGAAAATACAGTGTGTTACAAGGCCTGTCAAAGACACGGAAATCTTTCCTTTGACTTTGGAAGAGCTTTGGCCTGAGTCCTTATTATAAAAGCAAACTATATGGTTTGATTGAAAAAACAGGAGGGATGGAATACAATGAGCTGAGACACAGGGATTTTGGTACTTAGGCAGATTGTGGAAGGGCATTCCATATCTGCAAAACCTCAGTGTCAGGACTCAGTGTTGCAAACACTGATATCTGGCTTTGCATGCAGGATGTGCATTTTGCACCCAGCTACACGCACAGCCCCAGTTAGCATAATGAGAACTGTGCATATACTGAATCACAGAGAGAGACTTGAGCAGAAGAAGGTCTGTCCCCATGGAAAAGTGACAACAATTAGACTAAAGAAATGGACTGTTCTGAAATTGGTACACTTGAGCTTTATTCACCATGTTGTTAAAGAATAAATAGATACATTTTTCATCTCTGTACAGATACATGTATGAGACTTAAAACCCTAAATGGCTTGAATTTGTATGCTTGAATTCAAAAGAAGTTTTACTTGAGTAAAGCAACATAGGTATGAATTCAATGCCTTAGTGACTTTGATATATACGATTGCTATAGAACACATCCAATCTAAAATAATTTGAACTAATAATATTTCAGATTTTCTGCAGTCTGACTATAGTACAATGCATATTTCTATGGTTTTCAATTTGCACATAATATTTGTAATGGCACTTATTAGCTTTTTTCAGTATAAATCTACCCAGGTGATGTGTTGATGCTTAAACTTTGTACATCTTGGAGGACATAGAAATAGTAAAATAAAGTATGCTTGAATATTTTCACCATTATCTTTCTTCCATGTATACAATTAAGGCTCAGATATTTGCATCTCAATAGATCCTGTATTATAATATGAAGTTTACATATCACTGGTTACAAATAATGAGGTGGTGAAGAACAACAATTGTATTTCTCCTCCCAGAATTTCCCTTAGATTTCTCTTCATTCTTTATTGACTTCAATTTAAAAATCTTTTCCCTCACGTGAATGCATTTTCTTCTGACAAACTGACTCCTCTGATGTTTTTTATTTTAAAATAATTTTATATCCAAAGAATAGTGTTCTTAACAATACACAAATAAGACTTTAATGAGCACAAACATGAACCAAATGCTAGTGTTGTCCGGTGCTATCCAGTATGATCCTGCAGTTCTCATTGTTAGCCTTCCGTCTAAAATTGTCACCTTCAATTTCTTAATTTAGATAATATAATATTCTTTCTTATTCTGAAAACCCATCAAGAATTTGCAGTTCTTATTCATTAGCTTCCAGTTGGAGTCAGAACTGGACACTCAAGCAAGTTCTTAAGGTGACTGCTTGACTAAACTGCCCCAAAAATCAGTTATTTTTCTGTTAAAGACACATTGTGATAGATTACATGCAGCTAGCTCGTGTGAGCCTTGTTCACACTTTGTAATGATTTTCTTGGTAGGTAGTTCCCATGATTTCCTGGGGAAGATTCAGAGAGTAAGTCAAGGTTTGGCAACTTTTCAAAGTTGAGGTGCCAGATGGTATTTTTCTTTCCCAAATTAGAAGTTAAGCATGCTGTTTGAAACTCAGCAAGAGCTGGGAGATACTGCCTTTCACAGAAGCAAGATGCTGCCAATCACCTTTTTGGAGGTATCATGTCTCTGCACAAAGCCGTAGTTTCTCAGCCCCTGTTGAGTGTGGAAGGTGGGGGAGCCTCTACCTTTCACAGGTGCCTCTCTAAAGATGTGCTTTGTCTCCCAGCTCCTGAGCCCTGCAGGCTGCCCTTAAGAGACTGCCTGTGGACCATCCTGGCCAACCAAGCTGAAGGTTGATGATCCCTAGAAAAATAACTTTGTTGAGGGAACAGAGATGCCTAATCTAACCCTAGTCAAGGGAACCGGTTTAAGATTGTCCCAGTGGTGCCCTCATCTGAGAGCTGTTTCTTTGTGTGCTATATTCATTGTCCCCCTGCTGCTGTTTCTGAGGTTGGTTGTTTTTCCTCCAAGTTTTAAATAAGTGACTAAAAGGTCAGGCCTTCAGCCTATAGTATATATCTTTAGGCAGTTATGCTCACAGTAAGTACTTCAGGGAAAACAAATTTGTTTCAGGTAGGCAAGTGATTTAGCTGCCAGCACCCATTTTCTGGCACCTAAACCTTGGCAAACATCATAGTCTACTTCCCTGTTCAGCTGCAGCCTCTCAGATGAAAGCTGCTGCATTTTACATTTTTGAATCTCTTTCATGTCACCAGAGGTCACAATCCCTTGTCTGGGAATCACTGAACTTGTGAATATCCTCATGGCACAAGGCCTTTTAACTCTTCTGCTTTGTGAACTAACAGGAGCAAGAAATGTTAGAAAAATGACACCTTTTATAACCTCTTAAGTTAGAGATTGTCTTGTACTGCTAAACTAGTGCCTCCACTCAGTGAAAGGGCAACAGAAGATAGTAAAAAGAGATGAGGATTTTCTGAAGCAAGTGAAAGCAGGTCCAGAAAGGTGGTCTGGCTTGTCCTTCAGTCCAAAAGCAGGCTCAGCACTCCCCAGCTGTTTGCATGTGGAGGGTGTAGCCAAGCTGTGGCTCTTGAGAGGAGCCTTAATAAGCTTATGCATGGTCCCAGTGGCAGAGTCTTCTCGTGCAACTAGTAGGAGCCCTGCTGTGTTATCTGAGTTCACAGTGGCAGGAAGAGCTTTGGAGGACAGCATCACTGACCTGCTTTGGCACCTGGGCTCTTGTTATGCAGCACAGTGGATCACTGATTTCTTGGGCATGAATGTGGCATTTCTCATGGGTGAGAACATCAGCTGATTCATATCTGAGTAGAGGCTGACGAGTCAGAGGACTATCAGAAGTCCAGAATCTCTTTGATAGCTCATCTCCTGCCTTGTCAGAAAAAAGAGTGGAGAAACCTATGTTGATGCTTTCTCCATCAACCTACCAACTTAACATCACTTTTAAACAAAAAGGAATGCAACCAGCTTGACATTTATCAAGATAGCTTGGAGACAACAAATATGTTGCAAGCCTGAAGACAGGTGCATTACCACTAAGAAGGGTTTTGTTATGAATGTTCTCATTACAGTGTGTCATGGATAACTAACAGCATAGAGTTTGTGCCTTGAGGTTCAGCTTTGCTGTTGTTATATTGCTGTCACATGATTTTATGCTAATCTTTTAGATTAAATGGTAAATATAAAAGTCTTTATTCAATTAACAAAGAAGTAGTCATTAAGGGATGGTGATTGAAATAAAATGGTGAGAAATATTATCCTCTTAAATAAGAAATTAGTGCATGAGTGGACACAAGCAGTACAGCAAGGGATGGAATAAAGCTGAAAAAGAGAAAAAGCAATACCAAGACATGCCTCAGCTCTCTGTTTGGAAGGTAATTGTTCAGAATTTACTTAAGCTTTTTTACCCACTCTGCATGATACATGTAATGTATATCCTAAGTTCTGCATGTGAGTGTTCGCACACATTATGTTTGGTATTTACTCTCTCATTGGTTTCAATTGTTTTAAAGTTTGCTGTTGGCTATAAATCCCTCACTACAGCTTTTATCTGAAGTAAAATAATGGACTCTTTTCATGTGATTATCTGTCTTCCTCACAGTAAACATCCAAACTGAGGGATGTATTTTAGTCCTGGACTTCTGTTTTAAACCTGTATTCTGATCAGATCTGACTGTAATAGTTATCCTTATTATTATTATTATTGTTATTTAAATTATTTCAATAGACCCCTGACAATTACCTGGAATAATATAGCCTGTGTATATTACAGTGCCAGCCAGCAAGGAAGAAGGGAACCTGCCTACAGAGCCAAAAGAGCAAACACCCACCACTTTACCTGTTAGACACCTAAAAAATCTCTTCTCTATCCTTATAGCAGGTAGGCAGATATGAAGTGTGGTAATTACCTGTCCCTTATCAATAATTAATACTTTTCACTTTCATTATGTTCTTTTCTTTCTGGTAACTACAACTTGTTCATCACCACACTTGCTGTGTGTCTCGTTCTATGCATTTCCACAGCTGTCACATGTTAGTTTTCTCGTGCTCTTCTTGGACAGGAAAGCATACAGAAAATTTTGGATTAATTTTTATAATCAGTATATCTCTACATATATATATATATATTGCTAAATGTTCTGAAAGAAATCAAGATAATGGTCATTATGATGGAATTGGAGGGGATGGTTTTCTCTGCCTTACTCTGCCAACATCATGTCAGCTGCAAGTAAAAACCAGTAAGTTCTAAAAGCAGAAGTCTATATTGTTTTGCAGGTGTTTTGGTTATATTGACATTTTTCTTTTAATAGTCCTCTGACATATCAACAGTCATACATTGCAGTTGCACTGTACAGGCGTGTGCAATCTTACTGTAAATGCCCAGCAGGGCATTCAACTGAGCATTTTATTTGCCTCATCCTCAGAAGTACTGAGGGTCTTTACTTTTACCCTGGCTGTGACAGCAGGACCAGGACTGACAGAGCTCAGATTTCCTCTATCTTTCCATCACAGACAGAAGCCGTTGAGGAACCTCCATGACCAGTGTAACTTAGCATAGCTTGGCAACAGCTCTATGCTGCAGTCAGACAGCCTGTTCTGGCTGCAGATGGTACCCTGATTTCTCCCTGCTTAAGCATCCCTTCAGCTCACACCCAGGCTCCTGCTGAAAGTTACTGCCTCCTCGGGTCTACTGGCATGAGTCACAGAATGGCTTTCTAGTCCAAAGCAGCCAAACTATGCAGGTTAAGGAAATAGTTTTTATTGAATCAGGTTAGGGAGCAACTAAGTGAGCAGACAGTGGCAGCTCTGAGGGAATGGATAAGAGATGAGCAGGTGAGGGGGTTTCATCTGCAGTGAGAAGAGGGTACCTGAGCACCACATAAATGACATCAGAACCCCTGCCTGTCTTCTGATATGGGAAATGAGAGTGACTTTTTGTGCCCTTCCTTCCTTTTTCCCAGACCAAGTCTATCTGTCATATAGAAGTGTATCAAACTCAGTGCTAAAACTCATTTATTATTTTTAGGAGTTGAACAGGTGTTACCCCAGTCAGTGAACAGTTTCTCTAATGTTTTAATCACAGATCAAGTATAGAGAGTAGAATAAACTAATTTCTCCCACTAGCTGCCTTTGTTTGAAGTCTGGCTTTATATACTAGGTTAATTTATTAGATCTTTTTAATTTTCCTCTAGCTGGTTGGCATCTAAGGCCTAGATGTGTTACAGATAGCTCACAAAAATTCCATTTTGAGCAGTGACAGCTCCTATCTCATATGAAAGCTATACATAGGTCTGGTCAGAACTTCAGCAGTAAGAGCTTTAGGAAAACAAATTATTATAGGAAGTGATTGATGCACTGACTAAATAGGTTGCAATCTTCCCCTGCAGTAGGTGGTGCTCACTGCTTAAATAAAATTAAATAGTGACAGTGATGGACATACCAGTTTTTGGTTGAGTCCTAAAATCAAGGATGGACAAATTGTGAGGAAAAGAAAATAAAATCTATGAGAGAGCAGAGCCTTGTTTCATACGGTGCATTCTCTCTAGTTAACCTTTCCTTTGCAGTTTTGTTTTTAAGTACTCTTGCTAAAAAACCTCCTCTGCATGCTTTTTTGCTGCAGGGACACCTGGTATATTTTAGTGTACAGTATACTTTAGGAAGGTCTCAGAACACCAGAAATGTTAAATTTTTATGTAAGCAGTGCTATTCTTGGTGAAAAGAATTGATTGATAATTTATATAAATGCTAACTTTACCTGTTCAGATGCTGTTTGTAGGGTCTCAAGGCAAATTGAAGTCAATGAGAATTTGGCCCAAATGCATTTGAAAACACCTAGAACAGCCTGTGTGTGTTTTAGGCACCAAAATACCTTCAAAAATGTGTTCTTCTGTCCTGCATTGCTTGTGTGGTACTGTGGAGAAGTAGTTTCTGTAGTTCCCAGATCCAGCCACATGCACGAGCCTCTTCTCAGCCCAATGCTGCTTGCAGGTTTTCCCTGCACTACTGCTGCAGGTGTCTGCAGATGCTGGACTCTGCACCTTGCCCTCTCTGCCTTTCCTGTTTCAGCACCTTCTGGGTCCTGGCAGAGCCTGGGGCTTTTGCCAGCGGTGCAAGGATGTTGGAGACAACGTGTGCAGACTGGAGTGCGTGGTGAGAAGCCCGTCTCCATACTTCTGTGCTGAACAGAAGCAGTCACAGGAACTAAACTAAGCCCCACGTGTTCCTTTGTCATAAAATTTTGGAATTCATACTGGAATTTTTGATTCAGGCCATTCTTGAATTTTTAGGAATGTTTAGACGAAGATCTAAATTTTATTTCTAGAATGGTTTTGGATGTCAAATTTCTGAGCTCTCCTCTGTCTAAGTACTTGGTTATTATTGATTTAAAAACTAAAAAAAAAAAAAAAATAAAAAAAATTCAGTAGTGAAAGCCTGTGTTTTGAGACTTTTTTCAAAACAGTTATGGTATGGTTACCCAAGCAGAATAAATATGGAAATTACAGGAAAAGTGCGTGCTAAAATTTTTGTAGTTTGATTTACTATTTGTATATTTGCAGTTAATTATTAATGTTCCATAATAATACTTCACCTGGTAATAATACCTATTCATTCCTTCATATTTCTAAATCTCTTTGAGAACCTAGAGAAGTGTAAAGTGTTATTAAATGAGTTTAAAATTCCAGCTGTTTTCCCTGCAATAGATTTCTTCTTAAGTAAGACTGAATATTAAAGAAAAAATATAATTTTTTCTAAAGTGGATCTTCACAGACCTCCTGACAAAGTACATTTATTGGCATGCTTTTCATCTCTTTTTCTTGGTTATATGTAATTTTAGTTTGATTTAGCTATTACTTCGTTACTTTAAGAATAAAAGTTCACTGAGGCTGACACTTGTCTCACAAGGCAAACTTCCACTCCAGCAAAAGTGAAGTAAAACCTCTCCTTTCCAGTCAGAAGAATATTCTCCTGTAATGCTTCTTTCATAAATATTGGTGCAGTGTTTAATAATGTCTTCTATATAGAAATCATGTCTCTCTGGAGAAATACATTGGTCTGAGAGCCCCAGAGATAGAAAAGTAAAATCCTTAGCTCACTACCTTAAACCTGGCATTTTCTAGATGCAGTGTTCTGCATGGCTTGATTTTGTTTTGTTTGAAACCGTAGTATTTCTATTACTATAGAACCTGTTGAAATGCAGACTGTTAGTGTGTTAATGTAAATTCTGAAAAGGAAACAAATTTGTACTGTTTTCTTAGGCTACAACCAAGATTATTTTTTTGTATTTAAAAAAAAAAATGACGATGATGTAAAGGTCCATGAGTTAAACTGCAACCCTTTGTGTAACAAGGAAAAAAGCCACCTGAAAATATGTGTAAAATGTGTTTTGAGCTGCAACAACGAACCCTTTCAAAACAATGCTGTCACTGTTTCAGTACTTTAAAGTGACACTGTGATTTTCAAGTATTAATAAGCATCCAGGGGGAGCTAGGGAGTAACAATTTTGCTTTTTCTAATGGTATATAAGGAAATATGAATACAGAGAAAAGTAGTATAAATGACTAATTCGTATTTTGGGGCTGGGGCTTTTTTTACTAGGAACTTTTGATAAGAAACTGGTCAGCCATTCTGAGAGTGGTGGAAAGCCTGTCAAGGTCACTGCCAAGGACAAGAGAGTCAATTAGTATGCAGATCAGAGCCAAGGAGTTCAAAGGTATTGTTCCAATTCAATCACATTAGCCAGGCCAGTAATGAACAAACGGCATGACCTTAATCAGAGAGCCTGAACCACTCATTGAAGGGTAGTCTGTGTGTCTCTGTGTGTATTTGGGGGGGACCAGGAGGAGGGGTTAGAGTGGCAAAAAGGATGTGGTTTCTTTTGTTGTTGTTGTGGTTTGGCTTGGGCTTTTTTTTTTTTTTTTTCTTCTTTTTATTTTTTTTTTTGTTAAAGGGACAGCAAGCTCAGTCTGCTTAATTAGCCACCAGTAGTGGAAACTTATTGCTGGGTTCCTGTGTTCTGAAGTAAAAAATTGCTTTTATTTTTGGGTGATAACTGAAACAGCTTCAAATGGACAGGTGGCTTGAATATTTTAATAAAATGCATTCAGTGATATGCTAAAGGGTATGCAGGAGGAGGGAGATAACCTTATGTAAAACACAAAACCAAATTTTGCAATTACAGTTTCTCTCACACTGTACTAATTTTCTAAAAGTCTACACGCAAGGAATATTCTGAGTGATTTTTTTATTTCCCCTTAAACATAACGTAAAGTAATCTCCACTCTAGTTAATAATGGAAAGAGTGCTTATTTAGAAGAAATCTTTAGAATTCTCAGTCAGATAAATATTGCATCATACATAATTGTATTTTAGATATACAAATTGCTAAGTTGTTTCATGGTCTCAGCACAATGCACACTGCATGTTTCGGTGTACTCGATTTAGTACAGTCAAAAAGCAGCATTCGTATTCACCTTAACAAATGCCCACTTTATTATAAGCTTACAAAATATATTTCTCTGCTATTTTTCATGTATACATTAGCATGTTCAAATACTTCTACAGAAATGTGTATGTAGTGAGGACACAATAATAAAATGACAGGATATATCTGTACTCATTTATATATTATAATGTCTGCATGTTTTTGCAAAGTGGTTTTTGAATGCATACTTAGGACTCCATTGAAATTTCTACATAAATCATGCCTGTGTTCCCTTTTTTATAAGCTAATGATTGAATTTGGTAGCCAAAAATACTAAAATAAGACTTCAAAGGGTAACATTTTTCTGCATTTGGATATGTAAACACATAGTTTCTGCATGTGGAAGGATTGAAAAAAAATCTCTGTGAGAAATCAATATTAACCATTGAAAATGGGAATGATGCTTAAAATACATTCTCGTGGGTTACCTGCAAGTTTTGTGTTCACATGGTTTACTTACAAGTTATTGTTTTGTGTTTATATATAAAATAAATTATAAGTTTTCTGTATATCTCTGGGTAACATTTGCCCAACAGTTACTTCAATTGGATCAGATTATCAAAGAAAGCTGCAGGCTTCATTGGGGAGACTGCAGAAATCATTCATTTCTCTGAAAATGAATCCTGATAGGCAACTAAGATTTTAGGGATCAAGGGGCACTTGGGTTTTTGTTTTTTTGGTTTTTTTTTTTTTTTTTCACTCTCTTCATCTCTCTCTTCTTTGCTGGGGAGGTACTTCATCATATCTCACTAAAACGGAAGATGCATAACAGAAATGAAACTATTCTAGGCTATGAAGCACCCTAGGGGTTCATGAATGTTGGGGGAGGAACACTGATTATACAATGCAATAACATATTGAGACACTATTTCAGTTTTACACTTGGTATCAAGTAAATACAGGATATCTCACCCATGAAGGGTGATTATCTTTCATGAAGGGAGGAAATGAGTTATTAAGGTCTTTCTCAGGAGCAAAACAAGGATAAGAATCTTTATTAATGTAAGAAACATTTTTTTCCCCCTACAGTAATATACTTCCTTTTTAGCAAAGATATGGATTTTTTTGTCTTTAAATTGTCTATATCTCAGAATGGAACACATATCAGTTTTAGCTGACACCACTGCAGTGCTTGAGAATATTGTTATAAAACATGTGCTCATTTTTTTTATCTAGATCACAATTAATTATATTTTTAAGCATGCAATGTCTATCTCTCATAAAAACACTTGTAAAGTATTTGACATTTGATTTGAGGATATTAAAAGATTGTTTAAAAATAAACACACACCAGCAGAGCAGAATTTTCACACGATTATTCAGATAGTCAATAGGTCCTCTTTGATCATATTATTATGATGCTTCTGCTGGATTTCAGTCTAAGACAGGCGTATTTTTTGCTCTCTCTCTCTCTGTCTCTGTCTCCCCCTGCCCCCCCACCAAACAAGGTCATAGATTTTTTAAAATGAGGACTAGAAGTTCCAAGTACAAGATTAAGTAAGTTCTAACAGTGTTATAAAAGTAAGTGCTTTTTTCTATAATAAAAGGTGTTTAAAAGGTTCGCTACAGCTTTAAACAGAATTACAATTTACTTCTTTCAAGTGTCCAGGCCATAAATTCTTCTCAATTCCCTCTCTCTCTCCTTGTCGGAATTAATGAGATCAGATTTGATCAGGGCAGTGATGTGTTCAGAGCCAAATCACACAACAGCGCGCGTGCGGTAATGGAATTTGCATCTAATGCATACATAAATCAAACATCTTTCTGGACATTTTCATATGCATAATGTCATTTCATCCAGTTCTCTCTGTGCAGAGGGGGAGATTTTTCTCTCTGAGAGAATGACTTTCTTTAATGCTTTCATTTTATTTTCGCTGACTACAATCCCCGAGAATGCGCTCGGTCGGAGAATCTTTCGGGGCGCGGTTGACAGTTCCTTTTCCAAGAGGGGTCCTTCACATTTATCATGCCTCTTCCTCGGGGGCTTTGTTATGCAAATGTGGCTGAAATTGATAATTCCAAAGTGCTTCATTTCGGTTCCTTGGCGGTTGGAGATGGTAGATAAAAAGAAACTGACAAGACACACTGATTGCCCTCAATGCTTGTAACTCTCTTGCTAACAAGGCTCGATATTGTTAAAAATTCCTATTGTTATCAGGGTGGCAGTTCCATTATGCAGGCCTTGCAAATTTCTCATTTGAATATTAACCCTTTAATCACCCAGCTCTGCTCCCCTCCCCCAGCCCCAAGCCAGTTGCCCTCGGGTGGGTCAGAATGCAAACCAGGAAATTATTGCCCTATTATTAGTGAAAACTATGTATGTGTGTGTTTTGTTCTGTTTTGGGTTTTTGTTGTTTCTTTTTTTTTTTTTTTTTTTGTTCCCTAAACGGCATCTATTAATCATTTTTCTTCAATGAGAATTTTTTACTCTTAAAAAAAAAATAAAATAAAGGCTTTAACAAAGCACATCTAGCAGAGACAGACAGAACTGGATTGTTTAAAGTTAGGTTTAGGAGAATATATACATCGAAATATCTGTTCAGAGAAGTCAAATTCAGTATCTCCTGGAGACTGGAGAAGTTTCATTATTTTTAACTTGTATGTACTCACACTTTATGTTCTAACTTAGGTAGGCCTCAGGGAGGGGATAGCGTGTCTTTATATACCAGAGATACATGAGATTTTTAGCTGCCGGTCCTACTGGCTGCACCAGCCCTGCCAGCAACTAACTTCCAGCCTACAGACAGGTGGCTGAAATAAAGGAGTAGAGAAAAAGGGAACTTGAGAACCACAAGGATTTCTGGAGCTGTGTGTTTTTTTAATCTTGAGGATACATGCATGTAAATTCCACTGTTAAGCACATATTGTTATTGACAGATTTCACTTACATACTTACAAAATACTTTAAAAAATGGAAAGGGAAGGAGTGATTCAGGGACCTGATGCTGCAGCCCCTATGATTCACAAGTTTTGCTTGCATTTTCAGCAACAACTGCATCAGGCCCTAGAAATGACATAAAATCAGGAAATGGCAAGTTCAAGCTAAAGATTATGTCACACAGCAAAAGAGCATGACTGGTTGCTAACTGGTGTACTCACTGATTAATGAAATTGTGAGGTCTGGAATTTTGAATATCCCTCTAATATTCCCCTGTGAGTGCGTATCCATAGAAGGTGAATTTTTTCCCACCAAGTGCATGCCTTCAGGCTCATATTACAATTATAGGTTAATTTTAGTTTGTCATTTTTCTGGGGATACCTGACACTGTTCCAGTTAAAGTAAATCTTGGTGTGACAAAGGTAAGTACTGCAGATGCTGGATGAAAGTGGAGAAAGGAAGAACTCGCACTGTAAAATGAAACATAGTTCACTGCTATCACCAGGCAGCTGCAACAATATATTTCTACAATTACTAAGAAGATGCATCTCAACTAGCTCAAGTCAAAGGAATGTCAAAGTTTTCCACTTTCTTAAATCTGAAGTCTTGCAGAGATGTGTCTGCCAAATTATAGTAAATAAAAAAGACACTTGCACAACAGTAACTGAAGATTTCTCTCCCCCACTCTATAAAAAAAAAAAAAAAAAAAAAAAAAAAGAAAAAGAAAACCCTCTCATGTTATTGTAGGAACTCTTGGGAAGCTCATACTTCTTCCTTTCATTTACAGGTGTAATGGCAGATTAAATCCATGACAGGAAACAGTGATAATGCCCACTGTAGAGCCGTGTGAGTTACAACAGCTAAATTTCCCATGCCGGTACTTTTTCTTTCAATTATCTGAAAACACCCTGTTAATTTTTAATGTGTTCATACCCTCATTCTGTTACCAAAACTGCTACCTTCCCCCCCCCCCCCCCCGCCCCCCTTTCCTACTTCAGAAATAGATTTCACTAAACCTGGCTGCTGTAAACTCATTATATGATTCTATCATTTATTCTGTCCATTAGAATAACCAGTGTTAGTGCTTTTCCCCCTACTTGAGTCTGTCAAGTGCTGTTATTTATGCTCAATGGTATTAATATCTCTGGTTGTATTATGGTTGTGCACTCAAAATCTTTAATACAATCTAAGCTTGGCAATAGTGACTGCATCAGCTATCAATAATCAAAAAGTCTGATGCAAGTTGTAGGTAATAATAAGAGTCAATATTACATAAATATAATTAACATCTTCTGCTTGCTATAAAGAATAATCAGTAGTACTGACGGCTTTAAAAAGATCCTCCTCTTCAGAATCAGAGAGCGTGCCCATATTATGAACAAGAGAATTAAAGATTTGACAGTATGATTTTAACTGTTTCTTTTTTTTGGTTACCCCTGGCAATGACTCTGCTGTAACCTGGCTGCATAATGTTATCTGCTGTCTTTAGGTGGAAGAGGGCTTAAAAGTTGATTTTTTCTTTCCCTGCTCGATTTCAGTGTGTTAATTTCACTAACAAAAGTATTTTCCGTTTCTCTGTAACAACAAAACCGCTTAGGTAATTTGTGACCATAGAATTAGAGCAATACAGCTAAACTAATATATATGCAATGGTTTCATTATGCATAAGAGCAGGCACTCTTTACTTTGCAGCCCAAAACACACAAAGCACCCATTAGAATGAAGAGGCCTGTGATGTCTCTTCATGTGCAGAGTGTAAAGGTACATGAATGTCCTTGCTTGTTGGCATTTAATTTACCAGTTGCCTCTGTAGTGGAGCCTTGGCAGATTCAGCTTGAATCTGAAAGACAGGCTGTCATACTGAGAGTCTGCTGCCTACTGCTGAAATTGAGAGGCTTGGCAGATATGCAAACAGTAACTGGGTTTGAGTTGTTTTGATTACAAGTTAAACAGAAAGTCATTGGCAGGGCCAATATAAATCTGCTGAGGTTTTTTGGCAAAATCTGTGGAGGTATTTCTATAGATTCCGCAGAATTCTGTAGCACCTTGATTTCACATCAAAGAATGTCCACCTCTGAACCCGTTCTGCGGATAAATGTGTCAGAAACGTGAGTGAACATGTTTAAGTCGCTGAGAGCTTCCAGATTCAGAAATATAAAGCACATTAACGACATGCTGTACCACACCACCTTTGTACAGTTGATAAATTGTGAAACCAAATGTTTCACTAAAGTTCAGGTGGATTTTTGGAGAAGTAAATTAAGGTAAGTTATAAACAGCTGGAACAGGAAGGCAAAATAAATTTTAATGAAAATTTCAGGTGAGCAAATGAGAAAAAAATGATTGGACCATATCCTGAAATCAGCTTTTTGAAAATTTAAAATCAGAAAATTCAAATTCATTGAAATGCTGAGATATTTCACCAATATGTTTTTTATCACATTAATCAAGATTTTCTGAAGCTGCTTCCTGCATGGCATGCAGTGCTTTAACAGTGGTTTGATTTGGTACAATTCAGTCTGGAACTGGCTTTTTTCTCCCCTTTTTCAATAACTTTGCCTGAAACACCATATTTGACTAAATATCATGACCTGATAAAATACAAATTCTCATCCCAGATTTATTTCTTTACAGAGTTTGTCTCCCTGCCTAATCTGCAATGCTGAGTTGATAAAAGTAACACAAACTGACATTGTAAAAGCAAAAAAAGGAGTGTGTAAACTTTAATTACATGCACTTTTATAGTTCAACCTCTGCTCAGTTCTAACTTAGTGCTTTGAACACTAACACATCCTTTAATAAAATTTCCCCGCAATTTTAAGGCAAAACCACATTACTTTTGGAGGGAGGGAAAAGAGTACATATAATTGTCGCTCCTATTGTTTCTGTCTGACTGGCTGTAGACAGGTTTCTGTAAGGCTGGCTAGCAACAATACATTGATTTACAGAGGCAAGAATATCTTCACAATTCAAAGGGCTAAGACACCTTTATTTGAAAACTGAGAATCTGCAAAATGTGGTAAAGTTCTTGGAAAGGACCCAAATGTATGGAGCCTTTTTCTCATCTTTTTTTTTTTTCTTTTTTTTTCCCCTTCTCTACTTGTATCAGCTACTTTGCCTGTTACAGCTTTCTAGGCAGGAAAAAAATGCTACCTTTGAATTTGCACAAATTATTACATACCTCATGCTAAATTTTACAAGAACCTAATTTGAGCAAATTGATTAGAATATGAACATTGCTAACTAAATGCTCTTTATTTTCAGTTCTGACAAGCTGAAAAAGCACATTATTTTTCTGTGAGAAGTAAATGTTTGTTTTCTTTGGAAATTACTCCACTGATATTCTCTTTCTCATACTGAATGTCCCTTTTCCTTGAGCAAACAGAATGAGAGTTTATATGAATGGATCATATTTCACTCTGGTTAATGGATAACAATAGCATTTTAGGAATTTCATTTTCAGATTCAGGTTGAAAATATATACTGACTTTTTGCCTTTTTTTTTGTTGCTTTTTACCGTTCCATATACTTCTCTTCAAAAAAAGTGAATTTAGGAAGCTTTAAACAGCATACTCACCAAATACTGCAACCCGATGCAAATTTTTAGAGAATGCTTACAAATGTCAAATCCCTCTGAAAGTGATATACTTTATTACTGTTCTTTCTTATAATACAAACATTTCAGTGCAGCTCGGAGCTTATTTTTCAAAATATACAGGATTTTGATATATGGACAACAGGAGAATATGTATTTTAGACATAATGCCATAAGTGCTCAAAAGTTATTTCTGAGCTGATTTAACATGGAAAATCTCCAGGTAGATTAATTTTATAGGCTGCTTTTATGGATGTAACATTTCAAGATGAGAAAGCCGTGCTTCTGAAATTTAGTTTCGGCAGATTTCATTGGCACCTCCATCTCCATCTTTTATTACCTTAAAGTTGAAATTTAATCTCTCTCCTTTTTTTTTTTTTTTCTTTTTTTTTTTTCCCTTTTTTTTATCCCCACGATTTTTACTTAATTCCTTACTGAAATCGCTGGGCCTGTATTTTTGCTCACAGTTTCTGTTGTGTCCATTGCTGTCTAACTACTTACATTCTGAAGGAAGAAACAAAATAATTACAAAAGAGGCACTTAAATAGCTCTGCTTAGAAATTACAAGACCTGTGATGTAGAAGATTTTTACTGCGATAGGCAGCTATAGAAGGAGGTTAACTAAATGAACCCCAAAGATGTACCCCAAAAATGTACCCCAAAACCCTCTTTCCAAATGGCTGAGTTAATTACAGTGGCAAGAGCAAGTTGCCCCAAACCCAGCTGCAGTATTGTGGTAAAGGCAGAGCTTGAAACTGCAGCCCTTGCACACAAAAAACTTCTGAAACGTGACTTTTTAAAGAAACACCTATTTGTAACATTGCCAACAGCGTCTGTGTTGCAATGAAAGGAGAATGTGGCTTATACACAAGCATGTTTAGTAATGTTTCTACATGACTCTCACCACAGACTCAATACACACTTCATATATGTGTACAGAAAAAACCTGTGAACAATGGTGCACATTTCTGTAACTTGTATATTTTCCTGTTTCTGAAACATCACAACTGCCTGTGGAAAGCGACTCTCATGCGTGTGTTAAGGATGCTTTATAAACCTGAGTACCTCAGCCGTTTGGTTGGTTGTTGTTACTATTATTTGTTTCTTTGACTGTTCTGTTTCTTTTCTGGCCTGATGGCCTGCGAAAATTGCTAAAAGAGGAGGAATGTATTTTTTAGACTTCAGGAGTGCAGGTTAAGGGAAAGAAAAAGAAGCATTTAAATCAGAAAATGTGCGTGTTGTGTCTTTGAGTGTGTGTTTGTGTGTGTGTATGCATGTGCATGTTTGGAAATTCACAAACTGACACTTTCAGGCTATGATCTCAGTTTTTATGACTGAATTGCATACCTTAAAAATTGGTCTAGCTAATATAAATGCTAAGAAAATCTCAAAAGTTGTGGTGCCTACTGTAATAAAATTCTCTGTGAGAGAATGACAGAGATACAAAACACTAAACAATGATGATTTCCTCACTACCAATGCAATTGCATAAATTAGGTGTGCATTAAGTTCCCAATGATTCATAGCGGTTGAAACTTACAAAAAATGATTACATTTGATGTTTCTTTATAAAATACAAAAAAGCTGATGCTTAGTCTCAGAGTGGTTAGAAGAAGCAGGAGCTAAATCTAGATTATAGAATCTGTTTTATAGAGATTTTTGTATACCTTTCATATACATTTTTCTGCAAATTTTCTTTAAAGATTATTTCATTAGTCAAACTTGCATATACTATTTGTTAGGTTGGAAAAAAACTCTATTTTTTCTCCTCTTGCCCTCCTCACTGCTAACCTATTAGTGGAAGTGGCATTTTATTGATTAGACATTTAATAACAATATTATTTTATATTTTCTCAAATGTTTAACTGTTTGCATTGTAGGTGGTGTAAAGGTCCCTAAGAATGGTACAACTGAAATGGGAGAATGAAGAAATGTATTGGCTATGACAAGAAGAAGTAATTGCTTTTCCTCAAAGGATCAGATGTGGTATAGTTGTTTGAAAAACAATCTAAACAACATTTTGTTCACCATTGATTTTAAAAGCATTAAAATTAGTTTTTATGCAGCTATACTCATTAAGCTTTTATGTATACTGTGTAGGGTGAATAGTTAAGAAGCAATAAAGCATTCTGCAGTAAAATATACTTTGCCAGTTGTCAGAAGAAATAAAATACATAGATTGGGAATGTTTGTTTCCTGTGGAATATTGCAATATTTGTCGTGTTAATTACAATCCAAATAAAGCTATTTTATTTGTGTATTTTAAACAGCCCTGTAGCTGTAGATGGCTAATACAACTGTTATTGAAAGTGTTGTGTTTGAGGGTAGTGTGTTCATACTGATGAGAAACAATCATCAGCTACATATATCCCAACAATTCCTGCATTCTAAAAATAAATCTTCTCTTAGAATTGGTGTTCCAAAGTCTAATTGTAAATTTTAGCCTCAAAAACCAAATGAAAGTTCCATGCTGTGCAATTTTCTTCTCTTTAGTTCCTCATGTCAGTATCTGCATTCATACACAAACTAGTTCCCCTAATTTCACTGAAGTAGTTAACAATTTATTAGAAAAGGAAATAGTCTGGAAAACAGCAACAGTCTAGTGCCCAAGGAAAGGAAACCTATTTGGTTATTACTTGGAAGAGCATAACCATTTATTTTGTTTCTCAAAAACGAAGAGAGGAGTATGTGTACAGTACAACAACATGCCATCAGAGAGAATAATGCATATAAAAATGAATTCCTGTTATTGTGTTCAGGTGTGTTTGTGAATAAAAAATGGAATTTTGAAAAGTCAATTAAAATGCATTTAAATTCTTTAACACCAGAATTCTTTAATGTGAAAAATTTTTCTAGACAGTTTGTCAGTACCGCTGTAAGCACTGTGCTGTGATCAGAACTGGTTCCCCCCACCTATGACTGTTAGATGGCTCAGAAATGCATTACACCTTCCTGTTTCAAATGAGGAGACCACTCTTGAAAACATGGAAGTACTTATAAAGTAAATAACCTTTAATTAAATATCATTGTCTAGCATTAATCTTTATAGCTCTGTTCCCTATGGAAATAAAAGTGGATATTCAATTTGTTTTGATTATGCATGAATTTTAACAGAAACGTTGTTTCTATATTGCTGTGTTCTTCATGAAAGCAGCATATTTGTGTCGGCATAAGCCATTAAGAAGACAGTTCCTCATTAATGTGAAATAAGAGTGACTCATTTCTGTTGTATATAAATAGATTGACATTTAGAAAGATTAATTATTATTTTTAAGAATAAACATCAATTCATATGTGGCTGGTGTAACCTTCCCGTTCAGTCTGAAATCCCAGTTATTTTCAGACTTAACTGTGAAGTGAAAAACAGAGTATTTCTATTGTTAAATAGGTATTGTTTGTGGTACCTGCTGATTTCAGGGATGTTTAGTTGCACAAATCAAGATACACTTTTCTCCTTAACTAGGATTTGCGTAGTGGTTCTTTATGTAGATGCACAAGCCAGACCAGGGACACATACTTAAATCCTGCTTCTGTAATATCTTGAAAACAAAATCCATTCAGAAGGGTATCTTCAGCCTCATACAGTTTCATTCATCTTTTCCATCTTCACTTAGGATAATTTTGTGACAGCCAGGTCAGGAAAGTCCACTAAATTCTATCTCAGTGCTGGGTCACAGTGCCAGGGTACATCAGACTCTTGCAGCACCCACTAACAGGTCTTCTGCTTTTGGCAAACAGAAGTTAATCTGTTCTTGATGAAAATACCCCCTTTAGTGCTAAGCTAATGCTGTCTCCTGTGCTAACCATGGATGAGGGATAAACAAAGAGGAAAAGGGTGGTCTTTCCAACTCTTCAGTACTGGAGTACAGTTTTTGCTCTGGCCTCTAACAGTGAAGTGAGGAAGGCAAGTTTCATGGTGAATAAGGAGGAAGACCATAATCTCTGTAATAATGCTCTGCCTGACATGGTCTGAGGGTGCTTGTCCCCAGTGCAGTAAACACTGGATGTTTTTGTAGTTGTGCAGCAAGACACACTTTGCCACTCCACTGTGCCTGTGCATTTGCAGGAGATGTCAGAGAGTGTTTAAATAATGTGTAATGGCGTGTTGCTCTTTCATCATTTAGGGAAGTGGCTCTCCCCTGTGACAGTCATTATATGCTCAGTGCTGAACCTTGGAAAACACTTTTAATCCTGCCTGTTGTGCCCACACAGCTAGGCAAATGCATACATTCAGCACAGAAGCATTATCCCAATGTATAACATGATGTTTAGTGATGAAGCCTGAACAAACTGAACCAATGCAGACCCTGGGAAACATTCACTGCAGAGGCAGAGCTGTGGGCAGATCCATCAGGGTAGAAAATAGCCCCAGGAGCAGAATTCTGTGCACCAGGCAGAGATCCCAGCAATTCCTCTCACAGCCTGGATTTCTACTCTGCAAACAAGGTGAAGAGATAGCAATAAACAAGAGAAGCGAAACAACACATAAAAGGAAGGATAGCAGCAGAATGTGTGATTTTGAGAAGAAAACAGAGAAGCAGCATTCCTCTCATTCTTGCACAAATAACCTCCATTCTGTTTGTACAAAACAAGTAGGGGCTGCAAAGAGAGAATGCTTTTGGGTGGCTGTCCTGCCATCCTGCTGTGTGTAATCAGGATCCCAGAATTCATGTATAGTCAACAGAAAGATGCAGGTTTTTAATGCTGCTGTTTTGAATTATAATTCAGAAGCTCTTCTGGCTACATAGGAATCCTTGACACTGACAGAAGAGAGACAACACTGGGTCTTACTGCGTAGGCATTCAACAATTGCAATCTTCTGAGAGTCCCTCCCTTTCTTTCACTTCATGGGAGGTAGAAAGCTGTTGCTGGGGATGTTGGCTGTGCAGTGACTAGGCTGGGAGTGCCACAGCCAAAGGGCACAAGTGTGCTCTCCCACAAGTGTGGGAATAACTGCAACAATTTTTTTTAGAAACAAGGTAGACCAAATTAAAAATTTTATCTGCATATCTCAGGCTATAGACCTTCTCTGGATTAACTCTTGCTTCAAATCTAACAGCTGTCATTGGATAAGTATCACCTTTTTCAACTATCCAGTAACACCTTTGATGGTTACAGTGGGGGGATAATCCACCCTAAACCTCACTTAGAGGTTTCAATGCTGTTAACACTGAGCATCTGGAATACAAGTTTAGTCTTTAGCTGTTGGTTTTTTTAATTCTGTAAAAAATTTATTTTTTTTCCTTCTGGATGAAGGTTCCTCCTAGTAATATATATCTACATATATATATTCCTTATATATATAGAGAGAGAGAGGTGTGCTTAAACAGTAATCAAGTTATCCTCTGCATTATTCTAAACTAGAGTTGTTTATGTCTTTCATTCTATGTCCTCCTCCAGTTCCAACTCTGAAGTCTTTCCTGCTCCAAAGTCTTTCCAACCCTTCCAGGACTGGTCCCGCTGCTATTAAAAACACATGTAACTTTTCTACTTCTACTCTGTATTCCCCTGTTTATTCATCTAAGGACCAAGCTAGTCCTTTTAGCTACAATGTCACACATTAAGCTCCTGAGAAGGAGATGAAGGGGATTAATGGATCTAGAAGTCAATTTTTAAAAGTTTACACCAGAGTGAATGCTATTATAAAAGCCTTTAATGAGAATGAACCTGTGCAAATATCACTGACTGCACCTCTTCAGCATTTGTTTTACAGTAGAAATGGTTGCACATTAAATATCTTTTGGCAAGGGAGTTAAGGATTCTATTGGGAGCAATATAACATCCACTTTTTGGTACTCTGTTCCTTGGGAGATCATATTGCTTCCTACTTGAGTAAGTCTATCAAAACCTGCCCTTGCTCTGGAAAGCATCATTTTGTTAACACTCATTTTCAATCTTTCTGAATTTGCCAGTAAAATATATTTCAATGGCCTTGTTCAATGTGATATGAACACAGACAAGAAGATAATTAGCTGTGGCTGGAAAAAAAAAGAGTAGAAACAGAAGTTGAAAGTTGCCCTGAAAATATTATGATCTAAAACTCAAAAGGTTGATTATTTGCCATAATTTCTTCTCTAAATTATAACCAACTGGTTCTTTTACAGATGCTACTTCCCCATGTAAGTGAAACTCTCTGAGGAGTAATGATAAGTCAGTGCAAGTGTATGGAGGAGGGGGTGAAAGAAGCACAGTCAAGAGGATGTGGTGAGAGGAAATGATGAAAGGGCATATTAACATAGCAGGAAACAGCAAAACATGTGGCAAACACACTGAGGACTGCATGCATTTTATGAGTCAAATTACCTCCAAAGAGGTATTTTTGGAATTTAAAGCATAGTAAGAAAGTATATTGCAAAGCTCTCAGGACCTAATTATGTGGGACAAATTAGTCTGCAAGACCTTCATAATCTGTCTAAAGATGTGGGTGTAGAAGTGGGTTAACAAGCAGGTTATTTTGATGAGTGTCTGAAACTCCAGTTGTGCCACATGTAAAAGAGTTTATGTGCAATAAACAAAAAACTGCAGGAGGTTTTAATGCACACCTGAAACAGCAGAGTGACGTAAGGGAGATAAGACAAAAGGAAAGAGTTCACAGTGGCTTCTTTGCGCAAAATGGGCTCAAATGTCTTTGAAGACTGGTAGCAAACATTACAGAACTATAGTTTAAGAACAATCCTCAGATTCTATATTGTCATAATGAAACACATTTTCCATGGCTTAGATGACTCATCTACTACCTCTAAATACCTCAAGGTATTTAAAGACCACAACAGATCTAAGGTATGAGAGAAGCTAAAACAGACACCACACCTGCAATTTTAGCCTTGAGTTGGGAACCAAGTAGAAGCAGAAGTTTGTCTTTAGTCAAAAATTTCAGATGAATGGGAATAATGGTGAAACAGACTTAGCAGGGACCCTTACACTACAGACAACATGGTTGAGGGGATATGATAGAAGCTGTAAAAAAATTAATTAAGTTTATTAGTGCATATATAGATTAAATATTAGGAAATCTGATTCTTACCTCAAGCTAAAAAGTGTTAATAACAAACTTTGAATCATGAGACCTAGATTAGTGATCAAGCCAATCGTTTGTGTGGAAAATTTAGTGTGTTTGAAGTAATCTTTATCTTGAAAGATACTGAAAGAGAGTTGAAAACTTCTGTTCTCATTGTGTCTGTCTTTTCATCTACCACCTATTTTTACTGTTTTCTTTAGTTTATGCACTTAGAGACGTGACTGAAATGTGATCCTTCGGTTATTCCAAGAAATTTTTGTCTGCTGGGTCAAGATGCTTAGCCAGCTTGATCTAAAGCATAGTTTTAAATTCAGCCTGACACATTTTTACATCTCTAGAAAAGCTCAGATGATACAGATTTTGAAGAAAAAGTTTCCAAACTACAGGGATTAATCCCCAGCATCAGTCCCTTTCTGGCTGGAAGCACAGTAATGAATACAGTCTTTTTTCTAATAAAGAAAAATTCCTCCTCAATAACAAATTATAGGTTTGTGTGAAGCAGCAGTGCCCAAAGAAGAGGATATATCCTGAGAGGTGGACTGTAGTAATCTTCTTTGCCTATAATTTTTCTTTGTTTTAAATACACAGTTATTCATAATTGCCTTAGAAGCAGTTTGTACAGTGTGTAACAATGTTTCACTGGCTCAGGAAAATGAGAACAAATTGTTCTTTGCTCAAAAAAACAAAGTGCTAATCTTTGCTCTATCTATTGATCCTCCTCAGCAAGTGCCCTTCAGTTCATGGCCACGGAACCGTCTGTCAGCTGGGGAGGCATGATTTTAAGCTTTTTAATTTGGTTTTAAAATTAATGTTTATAAGGAGTGTACATGCAGTCAAAATGTAAATAGGAATTTTTACTGGAGCTCTTAAACCCCTACAGTGTCACCATAACTGCACACTGTGCACCTGTAGTTACAGGTATCCGTGTTTCTGTTGCAAGGCCTTGTAGTGAAGAGAATTTGGTTTAAGATAGACAGAAAGTATTTTTGCATTGTCGTATTAACTCTAAAATTCTAAAATGTGCCTTAAATATTTCGACACTTTTACCATGTAGGAAAACATATATATATATATCAAGTTGCTTGTCTTTTCTTTCATATTGAATCTTCTATTTCAAAGAAAAAAAAAAAAAAACCACAAACAAATTATGGGATAAAAAATGATGTATTTAATAAATTCATGAAGCTCTACAAAGCAGGATCTCCAGTAAGTCTGATTGCAGTATGAATGTACTTCAGACAATTGCACAAGAAAGTTAGTAAATAAAAATGGAAGCTGGTTTTATGAGTGAATATTGAAAATGATGCTCTCTTGTGCAGAGAGCACTAGTGCATGTGAAACCCTATGTGCTTTTTACATAATATGCCTCTCTAGTTAACATATAACATAAAGTGTCACAGATCTCTTAGAGCTTGATTCACTATGAAAGAAACACAGCCATCTGTAGTGTGAAAGTTTATGACTCAATTGTCCACACCTTACAAAGTGATTCAGCAAAGACATATCTGGGCCGTGGAAACTTTTCTTTCCCTTATTCCATTAGTTCTTGCTTTAGAAAGAATAAAAAAGATCTTTGAGATGCAATATGCATTTTAATTCTTGTATAGTAAGACAGTGTACAGATTTAAGCATGTGCTTTTACTTATTACTTTTGATTCACAAGGCCATTTCCTGCTTCTGAATAATATTTTGAATTTTCAAAGGTGGATTAATAAAATGTGAAAAATGGCGAGTCATTTTCAAAGTGATAGGCATATGGATAGATTAGATTAGACAGAAATCTGGACAGACCATTGGAGAAATGTTGTTAGACAAAATGGGACTTCTGCAATTACTTCTAGTCCAGTTGTGACCCATTTTGTAGAGGTTATGCAGCGCTATTTTTTAGCTTTCTTTTTCTTACAAATGCAAAAACCCTATGGAGAGCTGTATTTAATCCTCATGTCCTCATACAAACTGTAAGGCAGTGTCCAAAAGTAATCAAGTTTGACATTATCAATAACATTCTAATTCCTTTTTCTTTTCTCTTTTCTTTTCTTTTCTCTTTTCTTTTCTTTTCTTTTCTTTTCTTTTCTTTTCTTTTCTTTTCTTTTCTTTTCTTTTCTTTTCTTTTCTTTTCTTTTCTTTTCTTTTCTTTTCTTTTCTTTTCTTTTCTTTTTTTTTTTTTTTTCTTTTCTTTCCTTTTTCTTTTCTTTCCTTTTTTCTTTTCTTTCTTTTCTTTTCTTTTCTTTTCTTTTCTTTTCTTTTCTTTTCTTTTCTTTTCTTTTCTTTTCTTTTCTTTTCTTTTCTTTTTTCTTTTCTTTTCTTTTCTTTTCTTTTTCTTTTTCTTTTCTTTCTTTCATCTTTCTTTCTTTCTTTCTTTCTTTCTTTCTTTCTTTCTTTCTTTCTTTCTTTCTTTCTTTCTTTCTTTCTTTCTTTCTTTCTTTCTTTCTTTCTTTCTTTCTTTCTTTCTTTTTCTTTCTCTTTCAACTTCTGCATTTTCCTTCTTTATTTACTGTTCTCACTAAGCTTGGCTGTGTGAAGAACTTCCCTTTAGGACTCCCTGCAATATTTCCTTCTTCCTATCTTTTATTTTGATTGGGGTGGATCCACACCTGACATTGTGAACAAATGAGCTTCAGTAACTTTTAAATCCCACTTCAAGTCTTAGAGAGTTCTAACACTTCCTGACAGATTGGGGCAACCCTGTTATATACCCTCTGAAGAAATGGTAAATCTTTTTGCCCTTCATGATAGCTGCCAAGTAGAAGGAGCTGAATGCACATCCAGCCTCACTTTGTAAATCACCTTTCTTCAGGAACATGCTATTTCTCTCATTTAATATTAAATCTTTGCCAGAAACCAACAGCTTCAGATGAGCCAATTTTTTGAGATGAAAGAACAAGAAAAAGTCAAAGGTATCCCTCTTCTTCTTCTTTTTTTTTTTTTTCCCCTCTTTTTTTTTCTTTTATTTTTTTTCCCCTGGTTGTTTTTAATCTTGGCATTCTGTTCATGGAGCGATCTTTGTTGCCAACATGTCTGCTGCTTCTCCATCTCTCACCCTTCAGGTTTCTTAAAATAGCTAAGAACACAGAGTTTCTAAGCCCGAAAAACACACTTACTGGGAAAAAGGGTATGCATGAAGTTAAAAAAAATATATATTTATACTGTAAGCCCTGCAACCTGGCTTCCTGCCCACGTTTGGGCATCTGTGCTGTCTCTGGATACCTCAACTGACACATGCCAGATCCAAAGAGGAAGAAATAAAGGGCACTGCTGGTTCAGTGCTGAGCCCATGAACACAGTGCAGTATCTTTGGGAGGTGGGGTTTGCCACCATTAGTCTGCTCATTATCACAGGCCTCTGGAGAGTAGGGTTCAGTCTTTATTATCTGAAATTAGAACTTCTTTCATAATACATAATGTCACTTCAAGCAGAATTCATTTATTCATTCTTTTCATTCTTTCACTGCAGAGTCTGGAGTATGTTTTCAGGTGAGTGCATCTTCAAGTGCAAATCCAAAGGAAGGCATACAGGGCATGGCAAAAGACAGAAGATGATAATTTAACACATCAGATAATTTAACACATTAGATGATAATTTAACACATCAAAAGTTCACATATCTAGAGTTAGTACTAAATTCATGGAAATAGAAACAAAAGTTTTAGAAGGGAGCATAGCAATTCCTCAGGTCTTGGCACAGAAGTCAAATTCTCCTGTGACGAAGGGGATGGGTTTTTTGAAGGAAAAATTGAAATTGGAAGAAAAAATGCTGGCATACAAATGAAGAGGAAAGACAGAAGGAAAAATTCTTGATACATATGATAAGTTTCAGACAAGCATAGGGAGTTCAGAGGGTTGAAAGAGGAGTAACTGAATTCAGGATCCAAGATGTATACTATTTAATTTCTCTGAACTACTTCTCTTTTCACCTTTTGAAATTTTCACGGATTTGACAAAGGATTTTATTTATGGTCAATGGAGATGAATATATGGAGGGAAGCAAAATGATGGAAGAGTATGAATAACCCTCTTTGTTGCCCTAAAAGACAGTCCTTAAGCACCCAACAGCAAATGAAACTCTGTCAAAAAGATTTCCAGTAGTACTGCTTGCCCTTGGCCCATCCCTTACTACCTGGAAACACTTGGCTACCAAGGTTTTTTGCCTTCACAGGGTTTATGCAACAGAGAACTGTAAAAACATAAAGACTGTCAGCTCCAAAGATATTTTTATCCTCTCTGCAGGATTCAAGGATATGCAAAGAGAAGTTGGCAGATTTATGGTACGAGTTAGGAACTGGTTCTGCACCGGCTGAAGAGCTTGTTGAACTTGCACAACACATAGGGTACAGGCTGGGTGGGTTGTGCCATCTGCTTAGAAACAAAAGGCAAGGGAGAATTTCAACAGCTGTTTGTTGAGTCAGATACTCATCCCTGATTGTTTGTGCCACAGTGGCAGATTACTGCCAAAGAAATGCATCCCCTGTTGCTTAATACACCTGACCTGGATGTTATAAAGTTACACCTGCTGGAAACAAGCCTTATGATGTAGTGCTCATAAAATGCCAGTGGTTCTGCTAGAGAAATGTTCTGAAATCAGCATGTTGAGCTGATCCTTGATTCTTTGTAGCTAATAGTGATAAAGCAGGGGGCAGTAGGGATTTATCCCAGCTATTTGTACAAGGTGATGAGCACGATGCTTATATTATATTCAGGTTTTCCCTGAGTATGTTCAGTTTTGTTGAGTATGACATACTGCATGTGAGTCACTCATATTGTGCATGAGTCATATGCTGAAGTGTGAAAGCAATGCTGTATCTCTGCCGTTGTTACCCGCTGCTCAGCTGCTGCCATACCACACAGCTCAAGCCAATTGAGCTCACCTTCCCAGTTTGAGCCAGCTCTCATCAGCTGCCTGAGCCCTATAAATGTGATCCATAGAGTTGTCCAACATATAACTAAAGCAAAAGCCATGTGTGTTTGGGATTGGTCTTTGAGTTACGAGTCTGTGGTTTAGAACCTCCAAGAGTTCTTCTGAAAGGATTGTAAAGTGTCCAGAAAACATGTTGGCATCTACAAAATGCATTCTAAAAATGGAAATAATTTATGTAGTCTTTTAAAGTGCACTCGCCTGTATTGCTAAGTAGGTAAAATGTGTTTGCTTTCCTCACAAACCTGACATTTTAAGACTGCAAACCTACTGTATGTTTGATGGATTTCTTAATGATCAGGTGAACCAAGAGTGCTTTACACCTCCAAAGTCTGAGAAATTCTGGCGCAGTCACTGCCTGGAGGTCAAGCATTAGTCAAACATGGAACATCCATTGTGGACTACTGAAGTGGTTTCAGGGTTTTTTCCCAGATAAAAAATAAGCCTTAAGTTTATAGGTGAGTGTCAAGGAGTTACAGAATTTGTTTTGGCTGCAGCCATCAAGCTGTTCCCTGCTGTGGCTGTGGTCACCACAAAGAGCCCCTTTTTATTTGTGGCATACAGATTTTGTTCTAGTTAGGTGGTAATGAATACCTCTGGATTAAAGCTACTTAATAAAGGATATAAAGAAGAATATAATTATATTGTACCTGTCATTTGTAAGTGTCCAGCGATTCTTCAACGCTGTGTGATTCATGGAGCTGAAAGAAATTATTTGCCTAAAAAAATATATTTGTGCTGATTCTGCCTGTAGAACCCCTTAATTCCTGTTACACATGTCAGCATATTATGACTGTGAGCTGTCAAATTCTAATGATTAAAATTTCATTTTTCTGTCTTTTCATGCTGTGTTTGAGAACTATAGGTCGGAAATAATTCCCTAGCTAAATTCTTCAAATGGTAAATTCAACTGTTTTTGTTCTCTCTTACTTTGTCTCTGTTACTTTCTAAATTTGTGTTTACATTAGTGACTTTCTCTTTTTTTATGTGTCTCTAAGAGGAAAAACATTGATTTTCTTCCCAGAACCACTGTCCATTTTAGAGAACATAATCTTAGTTGACAGCACAAAGATTTGATGCAAAAATATATTTTTCATCCACTGATTTGATCAAAACATGGATTATTTAAAAGAAGAAGAAGAAGGAAGAGGCAAGGTTAGGAGGAAATAAAAACTTCTTACCATTTCATGTGGTTAAATAACCTTGACACTGGAAAATATTTTTGCTATCCTCCTTGAAACAGGAATTTGTTGACATAATGTTCAATAATAGAGATACAGGACTAATGCTAACATGCTTCAAATACTGCACCAAATAGCATCTATTGATCCACCTGTTATTATGCTTGTTACTGAAATGCTGTACGTAAAGCAAAGGAAACCAGTTTCCAATTTAAGTCATTAATAGATTGGTTTTGAAATTTATGTTATACATGTCCAACAAATCAAGAATAAAAGCATGTGAAAGGCTGCGTAGTCCCTATTGAATTACTTATTTTTTCCACAGTAAAAGCCTTTAGCTAGAGATTGACCAAAGAATTTAAAATATCTCATTATATATATGTCATTGTTCAAAGTGTCCCTAAATGGGATTAAACAATACTCACTCAAGAGTTTCCTGCAATGTTATTCCCCTCCTCTTGCCCCCCTTCCCCTCCTCACCTTGACTTAAATTAAGGCTAATGATATGTTTTCAGTGTAAGGTAAAAGACGGATTTTCCTTGAATGACTTTCCAACATTTTCAAATCTAATTCATTATAAGTACTTCTATCAAATGATTACTTATTTCATCTCGTTGTCTTAGAGGGTTTAACTCTAAAACACACATGTTTGATATGGATTTAATGACCGTGTTATACACTGAAGCAAACTGAAGCAGTATTCACCGACGAATTTCTGTTTGTGCTCAGATTAAAAATAATGCTGGGACAATTTTTCAAATTGCTGCTTTTCCCCTTGTGTGTACTAGTTTGCCTTGGTTGCTGACTCTTCAATAAAAGGTAGAAGACAGCCTCATGAGCTTCCGAGGAGAGGAAGGAAAGGGCAAAGCAGAAGGAACAGTGGAGAGAGGCTATTCTTGCATAAAAGTCTACTTTGGAGTACCAACTCAATGATACCACACATTTTTAAACAAAAGACCTATTTAAAAAACCACTCTCCATTTCTAATCCTGTGTTAAAAATATTCCATAACCATAGGCATAGTAACACTAAATATCTTTATAAGGAGGGAAGAAGCAAATAGTTTTGGTTTCTCACCAAAAAAAAAAAAGTTGAGATAATTAAGGTAGCGAACATATTGCGCTGCTATATTGGTTCAGTCACCTGATCTGTCTCTCCGATCACTATTTGCACGATATACATGGTTTTGACGGGCTTGTGATAGACTGCTGTCTGAAATTCTTTAATCTGGGTCTCCTGTTTGGCAGTGCAGCAGACTTTGCTATTTTGGGTTTTTGAAACAGAGCCATACTCTGGGAGGGTAAGAGATAACTGTGACTCTGTACTGACTCATCAGTATGAAGGAAAGCCAGGTAAACTCAAACCTGACTGTGGTCCTGTTTGTGCTGCTGCTTGTGCAGATGTGCAGCAGAAGTGATCCCACTGAAATCTGTGCTATTACACCTTCGTGCATGACTGGGTATACCGGAGAATCAGGCCCAAATAGTTTTAGGTTAAAAATATAACAAGAATAAAATAAGCATTTAAGCCTGCAGGAGGTGTGTGGGAAAATCCAAACTTTCTGAGGCTTTCTTCCAGGGGGTGAAACTGCTCAAGTCTGCCTTCGAGGACAGACTGTGTTGCATCCAGGAGTGGCTTTGGCACAGGAGAGTAGATTCTGCTGAGCCTGTCTTTGGCCTGTGTAGAAGGAGAGATTTATTAGCCACTTACATATAGCTCAAGTCTCTCAGCTCCCAGATTACAAAAGATAGCAAGGAAGACTGAGTTATGATATAAAACTTATAAAAACACCCCCAAACTTTCTGATTATGTATGAGGAACAAGGATGTGAAGAAAAGTTCAAATACAAAATACAAAAAACCCACTGAATCTATTTATAAACCTATATTTTACTGTAATTGCTTGCATTTTTGCAAGCAAATTTGAATCATGTTGAATATGAATTTTGTTTTAGTGACCCTAGGATGTGTGCAAGTCTCCAGAACTCTGTCAGGACTGAGGGATGGAAGTGCAAAAAGTGGGAGAACACAGGGCAGAATGGCCTTGACCCCTTGGCCTTTTTAGCTGGCTTTGTAGATATTTCCTCAAAACTTTTTTTTTTTTTTCCTATCTGGCATAAGAAAGAAAATTGAGTATCTGGCTTTTTATGCATGGGTTTGAAGAGTTGTATTGCTGAAGGCAGGTAGCATTTAGGAGGTAGGAGCTGCTGTTTTCTGGTTGCCTTCTTTTGTGGGGGCTTATCAGGTCTTTCCTCCGTACTGCAGGTGTTTTTTTCACCCAGAGCACTACAAGAGTGCTTTAAAACCTTAACTTAGCAAGGATTTATTTTTAGGAGATGAAGAATGAATCTGCAGCTAAAAGGGCAAGTAGAGTCTGCAAAGTTTATACGGATATGCTATCAGCAAGGAAGATCTCTAAAGCTGTCTGAAAATTAACTAAACACTGTTTTCCTTACTTTAGTTTGAGTCTGTTAGTAGTGGTTATCTCCTGCTTGTGTGCATAAGGTCTATAAAGAGCCTCACTTCTTTTAAAGGGCAGGGTGCAACTGAAATCCTCAGGGCAGATCCTTTTCTTCAACACTTACGCTGGATCTATCTCTGAAGTTAAGCTCATGGTGCAGCAACTTGAACATTGTTTTGATGGCAAAATCCATTTATGACATTCCCCATTTGTGCTCAGTAGTTTGTTGCATTCTATATTGAACAAGACTAATTGTGACACTGTCCTGCAAAGTGTCTCTTTGGCACAGCCTATCTTTAATCCATGTCTGCCACCAAAAAAAAGAGCATATTGTCAAGGCCTGCTTCTTGCTCACATCAGAGAAGCCTGAAAGCAATCAAAGAAAGCTTTCCTCCCCTCTTAAACAGAAATCAGAAAATTTGATGCAGGATTTTTTATACTTTTGTTATCAAACAAGAATAAAAGATTTTCAAAGGCTGTTCCTATAAAACATGGTTACTCAACACACTTCTTTAGACTCCATGGGATTTCCCTTGCAAGTTAGGAAGAAAGGTATAGATCCAAACTAGATTACACAGATTGTTATCAAAACAAAAACTATGGGAAAGAAAAAACACACACGGATTTTGTACTGTATATCCCCCAAATCAACTGTGAATAAAATTGCCAATTTTCTTTTGTTGGAGACATGATTTGCTAGCAGTGAATGTGTAGGACAGCAGCCTTGTGTTTCTGAAAGTGCCTGCAAAAACGGAAAGATTCACAGAGTTTCCAATGAATGTTTCTCAAAATTTGCATGGAAGTGTGTAATTTGCCTCTTGCTAATAGTTATTTTCCTTCTTAAAATATTTCAGTCAAGTAACAGCAATGATAGTATGACGCGGGTTAGCTTTACAAATTTGTTTACATTTAGTATTTATATTGCAGTCAAGCGTAGCAGCTCTCCTCAGGGACTCATCTCTACTCACCAGTGTAAACTGCTGAGTGCTTTTGTCCTGCTCTGGTTCTTACAGCAGAGCTCTCTCACACTTGGATGGGAGAACAGATGACCAGGTCTGGGGCTCCTTACCTCAAAGACTTCATAAGAGCTGGTCCTCAAATGCTGCAGTGCAGCAAAGATTTACGTGTGTTCTGAACAACCCATCTGAGTTCAAGTTAATCTTTTCAGGATTAGGATCCTGAAATTTAAATGGCAAACTCATGCAGCGTGAACAGCCAATAATCTATATAACCAGTCTGGAAACAACCTAAAGGCTGAAAGCTTCCTTCTGGCCTATGGAAGAAGAGAAGAGAGAAGAAGATTTGCTTCACTTAACAAAGAATGATCCACTAATCGTAAACAAAATGGGGGCAAGAGAGGACAGGATGGTGATCAGGGCAAGGAGAAACAAATCCTTAGTAAACAGCTTCATCTGCTCCAATATTTCTTTGTTGTCAGGATGTAATTTATCTGCATGGCACTCAAAGTTGTCGAGAGGATGTGCTACAGAGGAAAATACATGCATGTGAGCTCTGAGGGAAGGACGCAAATCTACGAAGAAATCATAGCCCTAATGCAAAATTTATAGGATCTTATTTCCAAGTAGGTAATAATGTACAAATTCGTCACAACCAAAGATGAGTTAAAGGAAGATGTCATGCAGGAGCAAACTGCAGAAAACCCATCAGCTGCTACTGCACGTGACAGACCCAGAGGCAGCTCCAGAGCCATTAACACAACTGCCTAGGGAGTTTGACAAGGAAAAAGATTCTGACACTGGAATAATATCTGCCACCACTTGGCTTCTGTGTCCTGTGATGGCCAACCATCCTACATGGGTACTGACTATGCATATTTGCAATTTTTATTCAGACAAAAAAGAAAGAATCAAAAATATGTATTTGAAAAATCCTCTGAGAACATCTGATTTTATAGATATGACATAGTGAGTAACAATAAACATTGAAATAGGACTTTTGTGGGTCCCAGGCTTCCCAAAGCCTTTGGGAAGCTGACCCTCGGCTAGCACTAGTTGCTGAATTCTAGGGTGAAAATCATTCTTACTTAACCCAAGTGTTTGGTTTTCTTAGACATTTTTTCCTGTTTGCAACCAAATCAATAATCTGAAGATCAGAAAAAAAAAGTAGCAATAAATAAGTATTAAATCTGGCAGTTACTATGTAAACATCACCGGTGCGCTGGCTACTTGAAACCTTGGTCCCGTGCTTAATTGCAAGGGCAAATCTTCTCTGAACATTTTTTTTTACTGCTAACAAATTAGGCCCTATGGACTTCCTGAGGGCTAGCACCCATGGTTTCCAACACCTGAGAGACAGACTGGTCTAGCAGGTCCAGCCCCTACAGACATTCCATCGAGTCTGTGCTTTTGTAACCTTACTGCACTGTTTGTGAGAAAAGGCAAAAATGCCTGCAAATATCCTTTGAGCCAATCTGCAGTTTTTATCTGAACTCACATATGAATGCCTCAGCCACAGCAGCAGCATTTGTCCACCTCTCATCATCCCAGCAGGGAACATCCTGAAGGAAGGGACGGTATCCGTCCTCACTTCAACCAGCGTCTTCTTTGCACCTTATGTGTTGAAAATGGCCCCTGCCTCTGCTCCCAAACCATTTGTTTTATTTGTTGCTCTGGTGACACTGAAAGAGCTCCCCGCTCGTCATGGCTGCAATTATGGTTACGGCTGAACCCCCGGCACTGGAAGTAAGAGTCTGGCCCTGGAGAATAGAAGGCTATAGCCTCTAGCATGTTGTTCCAGTCCACTGGCATCTTAACTAGACAGCATTAGGTTTAGCATAAAATCCATATTCCTAGCCTTGTGGAGAAGCGAGGCAGGTTCTGTTTTGTTTTTCCTTTTACCACAAACATCAAGCAGCCCGACACAAAGTTCAGGAGACAAAAGACTGTTTTTCTGTCGGCTTTTTGTCTCTGCATATCTGTCAGTTACCTGTACCCTGAGAAGGGCGTGGTTCACTCTGCAACAGCAAGAGGTAGTGAGAGAATAACCCTATCCTGAGAATAATCTGAATAATTTATTATTTAAATGAGATTTTGTGAGGTAAAACGATGAATCCAGTACAGCCCCCTTCTGAGTTTTAGGCATTGTTTCTTCGAAGGAATAAATTTGCTTTGCAAAGGTTTCTTGATCTACTGTAGATGGTATTCCTACTTATGCTACATGGTGACAAAACCTAAAGAGGGAGTCAGATGTGTGCTCTACAGTACTTGAGAATTTAAGTTAAATCTGTAATTTTCCCCCCTGCATTTCCTCAGAGAAATTAGCTATTCTATTCACTGCATAAATTTTCAGGTTTTGCTAGCACGACACTCAGGGTGTTGAATTTTTTATGACAAAAATGCTGTAATAATTGTTGAACAGATGTAAGTGTTGGAGAGTGGGCTCTGGCAGACCTCATGAAACCTCTATTAGCAATTTAACCCTGTCGTTACTTGAGTGAAATGGAAGTGGAAAAGGACAGAGTTTTGAACTGTTTCATTCAGACGTGCACAAGGGGCTCCCAGGTGGGGGGTAAATGACCTTTAATTAGATGTATTCTTAATGAAAGTAGGGATTTTAAAAATATCAGAATGAGCACTAGCTCTATACAACAGCACTATTAGGTCTTTCTGCTGTGATGTGTGGAGCAAAGAACAATTCTGGATGGAGATATCCCAGTCCAGTGATCTATGCTGTCTGAAATATTCATAGGACCTAATCCTCCAATTTTAGGTCAGTCTCTGTGATAACCTCTCCTTCACTGCGGCTGAGTTAGCAAATGATGACAAGACAAAAAGTTTATGTCCAAGAAACCAGAGGTGCTTTAGATTTTCCACACCTGCCATATTAAATACTTGGATTTTGAAACCTCCAAGGCTTCAGGAAGGGAACTGAAAGAAAATGGCAGCCCAACAGCAGTGTAACTGAGTACTCAAGGGAGCTGCCTCTATATGTAGGTGATGTCAAAAGGTGGTGTTTTTCTGTAGCTTTGTACCTGAAACAGAGATTTTGTGTATTGTAGAATACACAGAAATTAGACATGTGCAGATCAACAGTCATACAGGCATAAACACAAACTCATACACATAAACATGCCCATCCTAAAAATATGCCTGCATTTGAAACTGGTATGTATAGAAGTATTACCTTGAAATAATAACCTATTTTTGATGGAAGACAGTAATTAATAAACAATTACTTATGGAGTCCTAAGACCTTGTTAGGTGCTTGGTGGGGAGAGCCATACATATATATACAACTGCACCACACAAGGGCAATGTAGAAGTATAGGATTGTTTTGAGATACTTTGATACCTAGATATTCTGATTATTTCAAGTGAGTGAAAAGGTTTGCTATGGTGAGTATCTGCTATTGCAGTTTCAGTAAGGAAAAGAGCTTAAGGAAAGCAATAATATATTTGACTCTAGAACAGCAGTAAAGATCCAGACGACTATCTGTCCTGGTAGACATCCTGTGCTGTCTATCTCATAAATTAAGTTACTTTTCTTGGTTTTGGCTTGGTGTACTAAAGGCCAAAACTTACTTGGGGTTTCTTTCGTGTGTTATTATATGTAAAATCTATGTTTGTGCTTCCTCCATCTGCTTTTGTTTTACATGCCCCTGCAGTGCTTAGGGAGGCATGGGGAACTTTAGTGCAGTGGCTCAGAAGTTTTGTGGATAAAAGCAGGCAAATTCTAGCTCCAACTTATGACACACACAATAGTATGCATCCATAGCACAAGCTACTAGAAAAATTAAAAATATGTAATTTTTTCCAAATCTGTGTATGTATGAGATGTGCTAACTGAACTCTGGGATGGCAACGTTTTCAAAAGCTGGAAAGATGTTTGAAAAGTGGGCTATTTCTTTATGCACCTTTATCCAACCAGCTATGTTAGTGAGTTAAAACAGAGGTATTTCCAGTGTACCTATGTATTCAGGAACATACTCAAACATTTGTAGATGGACTGCTTCAGAGACATGCTTTCACAGCCCTTCCCTGTAGCTTATTTGCAATCTGGCATTTTTTTCTGCTTCTCTTTTGTTGTTCTTTCATATGCTGTGCTCTTAGAAACAGATATAGTAAGTGATGTCCAGTAAAAGTGCAGCAGAAAATAAAGTAATAGTCTAGAGAAAATGTCACTTATGGATTTGATTATCATTTAAACTTGTCTGCTGTCTATTACCTATATACATGTAGCAACTCAAGTTTGTTTTGAATTATTTATTCTTATTCCTAGAACACAGTATTTATAGTTACATCTTCATTCCAGATTTCATTAAAGAATGGCTGTATTTTGCAAGGTGCTCAAAGTCTAAATGGGGGCTGTCTGTAGAGTGTCACTCTGTAAAACTGATGTGATGATGTCATAATTCAATGAAAAAACACATGCAAAATTTGCTCCACCATTGAGTTCTCCTCCCTTGAAACAAAACTCAACTCCAAAATGTGACTTCTGACATTGCAAGATATCTTCTGGCTTCTGCAAAGTTGGATGCTCAGATCTTATTAGAAAGTGCACATTTGGTTTTTTATCATTTCATTGGTCAGTGTTGAAATCTGGTCTCATTTCCCAGGCTTTGAGAGAACATTATTTCACCCAGGCTTTGCACATATTACAGCTATTTACATTATTTGTTTGAATGGGAAGAATATTTGAGAAAGCATGAAATGGATAAAGCTGGAAAGAAGTAGGATACCTGAAGAATGGACTTGCAAGTTTGAAGTTAAAAGACACAGTATCACTTTCACACACATTCCAACCATGTCAAAAAGAGATGTCTTTGGTAGTCATCCTGACAGTAGAGAGTATTGCCTTTTAGAAGCCTATATATATATGGTTTTTATTACTTAAGAAGAGATAGAAGAAATTAACTTTACAGATATATTTAAATAAATTTTGCTGTCAATAGTCAAATGTAAACAATGTATATTGATAGGAAAGAGCTGAAAAAATAAAATGAATCTGATATTTATTACTTGTATATTAAGGTCACCCTACAATCAAAGTTAGAAACTGAAAAACTAGAGGAAAGCTAGTGAGTAAATGTACTTGCCACTGTGGCAAGGGCTGTATAAAGATACTACAGATTCTGTATGAGCTTCTGGTATGAACAGATGAAGAATGACTTAGTTTTACTCAGAACAATAGTGTCACACAGGTGCAACCCCAAAACTCTACCCCACGCTTCCTAAAGAGGCTTACAGATAACTTCTGTTCCTTAAAGTGCAATACTGTGCTTGGACACCTGGATGCCAAAGCAGCTTGTTTATGGTGGGTTGGCACTCTGGAAATGAATCTTTAGTTAGCAGCAGTGTGAAGTGATGGGCAACATGACCTCTGTAAGGAAAGGTACTAAAAGGTACAAGGAGGTACTAAAAGCTGGATGAAACTTTTCACCACTGATACTGAAACCTGAAGTCTTGTAAGCAGCCAAGAGGACTGCAGCTATGGATTCACCATAATGAACTCTCAGTAACAAAATTCAATATCTTATGTGCTCATAAGCTGGATGCCAAAGTGAGGCAGACCCTTTCCTTTTTTCAAAAGCCTGTATGTCCCTTGCTTGAGGACTGAGGGAAAGGAAATATAGTATAATAGGTTCCTGAGACCAGGTCATTACAGAACTGTAGATTAGAAACTGTAAAAATAAGAGTCCTAAGGAAATGGCACTTAAGTTAATGAAAACCAGAAGGCTCTTGTCATAAGTCAGAGAATTAATTTACAGAAAATGTTCAAACTTCATTTTAATCATGTCATCTGCTTATAAAGGTTGACTGAGTGTTTAATACAAAAAAAGGATATATTCCCAGAATTTCAGCTGCAATTCAGTCCAGCCTAACTGGAAACTGATCTGCATTTTGAAAGCAGTCACTGATTTTCAGCGTTTATCTTTGACCTAGAGGAACCAAATCCAAGTGGGATTCTCATACGCAAAAATAAAGGAGGGTAAAATAAAAGGACTTCAAAATGAAGCCTAGACTTCAAAGAATATTGTCAGAGAAGCCATACACCGAAATGAAGCATGACATGGTATAAACCCCAAGATAAGTCCTTTTATTTGAGACTTTTGGTTCAGTATGCAGGTATGAGATCTATTGTCAAACACAGCATTTGTATTGCTGTTTGTACTGTTATGGTCAAAGAAAAGAACATATAAGTAAAATGAATTGATTTTTGGTTTGGAATTTTAGGTTTTACCAATTTCTTATTCTCACCTGTGATGAGTTTACCACCTCTTTCATTTGCCATGTTAGAAGGCTTGGTCTGTGATCTTGAACTTTGACTGTTGGCACTGCTTCTCACCAGTCATGCACTGACATTTTCCCTAGGCAAAATGCTTCAGTTGATCTGGGCCCAAGGGCAAAATATGAGCTAATTTTTCCTCAGAGTATGTGAATCATACCTTGCCTAAACTCAGTGTACAGCTGGGGTCATTTGTACCATGTGTAAAGCTCTCTTTATACCATTGGAGCGTGTCTGCATTAGAAGTTTATATTGCTGTAGTTACAACAGAGTAACTTCACCGGTGCAGGAGTTGGTGTAATTAACACAGAGGGCACAACAGCCCTACTGCCATTACTTGTAATGAAGACTAAAGATGGAGCTTTCAAAAGTGACTTAAAACCACGACTTTCGTTGTACCACAGGTCACGGATTCATTAATCTCTCTTAAACCATTTCTACACAAGATTTTATCCCCACCAGCCAGAGTACTGTAGTCATATGGCTGTATTCATTGTACCAAAGTAGAGCCACAATTTCAGGTAAGAGACTCTATCAGAACTTATTTTTATGGGACTTACCTAAATAACATATGCATCCGTATTTCAGCAGTTGCACCTCGAACTGAAACAGTGGAACCCTTCATATGAACAAGCACTGGAGGATTTTGATAATCCCACACGTTAACATTGTTGCTCATCTGGCCACATGGTCAGAGGTTTAGATCTAATCACATTTTGTTAGTGTTTTTTCAGAGGGAAGAGGGAGGAAACTATAAACCACTAGTATTTGAAAGAACATCTGAAATCACATGGCTTACTGCTTTCCTCTACTAGTGTGCAGTTGGCCAGCTCTGTCCTCATCAGCAAATGTCACTTAATTACAGGGAATCCATATCCAGTTTCAAAGAAAGGGAGAGTTTTTGCAAGAAGATAATTTTATTTCTACACGTTACTCTATTTCTGCTAACAGTGCTAGAAAAGCAAGATTATGGGGGTTGTGTGTTTAATCCAAAAAAGTAGATTTGCTGATATAACTGTCATTTGCACTGTTTATATTTAAATGTCCTTAAAAAAAAAAAATCATCAACATTTACAGATAGTAAGAGTGTGCAAATCAGGACACTTATCTTCTTTTTATAGACTAAAATCAAATTATTCCTCACATTTTTCTCAGTTAAAGAATATTAGATTGCAGTGTCTGGAAGCTACTTGCTTTCTTGAGGAAGGTATATTCCCAAACAGAAATTGAATACTACATCAAGACTTTTTGATTTTCTTTTTAAATTCTCAGCAATTATTATTTGTTCTAGTATATTAACATTGTATCATTCCTAAACCTTCCCATGGCAGAGAAGAGTAGATCATTTCCAAATCAGATTCTTAATTAATTACCTTGTAGCCTGCTATCTTAAAAATACAGGTCGAAAAATGGTATGTTAACCTTTTAATTTTTTTTTAACCTAATAAAATAACCAACTTGTGTTCTGACCTGTAATTCTGAGTCTGATTGAGTTTTCAATATACTGTAATTCACAGATTTTCTCCCCTCTAGCACTAGGTTTGTATCTGTCACATGGTTTTCAGTGTTCCTAATGAGCTGTTAACAAGCTGTCAATTACTTATGCAAATGAGGCAAGCAGAAATGGAGGGGTTGCTATACCTAGAGTTAAAGTGTGCTACCTCAGATTGTTACGAAATAAATCTTTTCAGTTTTAATAGCTGTCTGTGCCCATGCGGCTTGTGTCATGTAGGCACTTTTTCATTAGATTATTTACCCAGCAATAAAATGCTGCAGGGGACTTTGGGGTGATTAAAAATTTGAATGGGGAGGGGAAGTCATTCTAGTGACTTCATTCTTTGCTGCTTTGCACCTTCTGCTCTTCTTGGGTCGGGGCTATAAGGCTACAAGCTGTCAGGTGCCCTTAGCCCTGTGGAAATAAATGACAATTTAGGACTTTAAGTCTGATCCTGGCAGACTATCTAATGAAGGGCCTTGCCAAGGTATGTAATGGAGCTTCACGAATATATAAATAGTGAAACTAGGAGCTGGAATCTTGAATTTTGGAGAGAAAGGAATGTTTTTTATGTATTCCCATCCTTCTAAGAGCTTTCTACACAAAGTTTGGACAGAAGAAATTTTGGACTTTTACTTGTGTAGTTTGTAAAGGAATTCTCTCCCCCTTGCTAAAGTCAATGAAATTTTGCCTTCAAATTCTTTTTCCCCTTGCTTTAGCTTTCAATTGATACTTACTGTAAAACATTTTGTGATATTTTGTATGAAGAATTTTACATAAAATGAAATTGCATTGTATTTATGACCAGCACTATAATAACAGTCTATCAGTGTTTCCATTATAAACCCCTGTTGTTGAGGGCTTTAAAACTCACCCATAAAAATACACTCAGGATGGCAGCATGATCTACAAATGATAAACAAATACTTTTGCTTATTTTTGAGTTAGAATATGTGAAATCAAGACTGGAAATTAAAAGAGTGGGAGGTTTCCTCTCATATAGATAGGTATGTGTGTATATACATGTATACATTTTCAAAGATGGGGTAGAAGCATTTTTTCCATTATTTCAGAATTTATTATCAAAATGCCCTAAGAAAGTGAATGGATCACATTGTACAATGTATGGATCACACACCTAATAAATTGATGTTTGTTTAATCTGCTGGCAGGATAAGAATTGACACCAGGTTCACCAGGGTAGGGACATGTCATGAGTAGAGCCTTGTAGCCAGTCCATACCCAAGAGCAGAAGGTGAAAGCGATAAATAAAGTTGTCTGTGTGAATTCCCCTCCCCCTTCCAAATTTTAATCACCCCAAAGTCCCCTGCAGCATTTTATTGCTGGGTAAATTTGCACATTCAGCTAACTCAGATGAAAGGTCATTGGCATAGGTACTTTTCTTCTGTCCTTATGTCCATTATGTTTAAGGTTCAGGGACCTGAATTTTTGCATACTGAAGCCAGGAAACCTGGTGTGCAGCAGAGAGAAGTGTTCTGGTAGGAAGCCAGAAGGAGAAGAATTTGAGAGATATAAGGACATGAAAAACAGTAAATAGAAGTGAATTAAATAAAAATCAAGAATGCCTTTTCAGATGGGAGAAACCCCAAAGAAACAGTCTGTGAGGGAATTAGTAGGCTAAGTCTTTCACTGATCAATCCCAATGGAAGCTTTCTGGTCAAAATGTCAGTGGTAACTTTATTTTCTGCTGGTATGTACAATAATCCTTTTGTTCCATCTGCAAACACTAGGGGGTAAATTTTTAGCGCGATGCTTAGGGATTTAGCTGTAGGACTCCCATTAACGATAATGGGAATCATGTAGCTTGAGCACTCTGCATCGTGCTGAATATTTACCCCTCAGTTCAGAGCACTCTCTCGTTGAATTTTTAATTATATTTACAGATAAATTCCATAACCAAATATCATCAGCTCTCAAGCAGATTGTTTTATTAAAAGGTGCAGATTTCCAACTTCATTTTGAGCTGCAACCTACAGTGATTGGTTTAGCAGCTGAGTAATTTTTTTTAAGTGTCTATTTAATAATGCCTGATTTGTCAGCTTCAGAGCATTTGGGAGAAAATAAATATTAGAAAGCATACCTGCATACATGTGTCAGAGAAATGCAAAATGTAAATATTCTACCTTGTACTGAGCTTTCAAAAGGTGTGTCATGATCCAGCAAGCTCTTTCTGGGAGATATTGCTTCTGCATAAATCTGTGGTTAAAATCAGTAGTAGTGTACAAACACTCTACACTAATATGACATAGGTGGTATAGTTTTATTTGCATTTGTGAAGGTAAACAATAGGAGTCAAAAAAAAGTTAGGAAATTTGCCCAAGGCCAAAAGGGTTCATGTAAGAGAGTACATTAGAATTCAGAAGTCCCTTGCTTCTATACTTCAAAATCTAACACCAGTCTAAACAGGTATGGAGGCGGTGGTGTACCCATGCTGATCTGCTCAGCTTCTCTCTGAGACATGCTTCCCCTTGCTTTTGCAGCTCAGAATTCCTGAAGCAGCTGCATCCAGCTCTGTTCTGACCCTGTTGAAATGTTCTGTGAAATAAAAATGTTTCTACTGGTTTATTTCATGATTGTCTAGCAGTGGCATTACAGATACTACTCTTTGTTTTAAGATATGGGTGAGATTAATATATTTTCAGATATTTTCCAAAGGAAACTTAAAGTTAGTAATGGAGGGCTGAGGTGTTGCTGTACTTTTGGTGCAGCCATTCCAGGGGCCCCCATGCTGGGCTTCAGCTGCTGTCAGCAGAGGTGTTATGAATAAAAGCACAAATTATAGCATCGTTTTAGTGCCACTCATGACTGATACGTGTCACTTTGGCTTGTACCAGAGGACTAGACTGACACACAGCAATCCTGAGATCAAAAGAGCACTAAGACATTTTGACTGAGCCTTGTTGTCCACTCCAGTTTCTCTCCACACAATATTTAGGTGTCCTCAGCTGAAACAGAATTTTTAAGTGTGTGACCAGAAAAGCTTGCCTGCATAAGAGGCTGTCTTTGAAGAAGTTTTTGTTACTCTGTAAATGGACCGAAGAAATCCACAAACTGTAAATTTCTTCATCAGTCAATGCACAAGAACTGTCCTGATGTGAAAGTGCATGCTTTGACTCCTTGGGGAGTGTGGTAATTTCTGCTAAGGGAATACCTGCGTTTGAACAACTGCCTTGAGAGCACAGACCCTCCTCCAAGGGTATGTTCATTTAATCCTTTAAATTCACAGCACAACCACCAAAGTTCAGATAAAAAACACATGGTGCTTCCTTATCCTTTCCAGTAACCTACCAGTGAGGGAAGCTGCAGTGAGAGCTGCAGTGCCTCCCTGTGCTCCTAGAGCTCAAGTTCCTACCAGAGTGGGACTGGTGTTCATTTGACTTTGGTAGATCATACATGAATACCCATCTCCATTCATGGCAGCACTCTAGAATCAGGACTGATTCCCTCTCAAAGTCAGTGGAAATCCCTATTATGGTTGATACCTTAAGATAAAACCAGAATATCCTTTGGGGGGAAAAAAAAAAAAAGAAAGAATAGTGATCAGTCTCTCTTCCCACTGCTAGTGATTGACAAGGCAAGAAAATAGCAGAACCTCCACAAAATTTTTCACAGGAAAACTTTTTTTTTGTATGCTAATCTTATATCTGAATATATACCCTAATTGTAGTATTCATATCTCTGCCCTTGGTAATCATCAGCCCATCCCTAATATTTCTTTTGTTCAGAAAAGGTAAACTCTTCTCACTTTTCAGTAGCAGATTATACAAAGGGAACTTTATGGTATATATTACACTCACAAAGCAGTTTTCTCCATCTTGCAATCACTTAAAAAAAAAAAAAAAAGAACTTTCTTATCTCATCTTCCTTCCTGCATGAATGTCTGAGATAATCAATGAAGTTCCTGTGTAGAGAATAAATTGAGCTCGAATGGCTCCTCTTAAACTGTACAATCAAAGAAAGAGGAGGTTTTTGCTGATGATTTTGATATTCAGTTTAACTTTCTTCACAAGGCTGTCAGCTTAGTGAAAGTGAGGTCAATCTGACCACACTCTTCCTAAAGGATCCTCTTCTGAGCCATCTACTTGAGTATACATCTCCTGACAAATCAATGGCAGAACCGAGAGGCATGTACTTTGCCCAGAAACCTGGGGGCTGATTGTCCTTTGTTGTGCATCTTATGTAGTCATTTAGGTGAGTTCAGCATGGGTGTGAGACAGTGCCTGATAGCAAAAGTGCTGTTTAGCATCTGCATCCCAGTGATATAAACGCCTGCCTGAAGATGCAGGACAATAGAGATGCAGACATGAGTCCTACAACGCAAAAAAAATCCAGATCATGGCAAGTACACAGGAATTGTCACTCACTGCACTCACATGCACATACATACACACAAAAATCATTTTGGTGAAAGAGTGGTAAATGAGTGACAATTTCAAATTAAGTTTCTGAAGTTGCTGAGTCAGAAATCTGAGTTTTTTACAGAATAGATGTTGAGAAGCAAGCACTAAGCAAATTATAGGAACTTAAAGAGACCAAGAATCCTACCCTTCTCTCTTTTAGTGTAATTTTGCATTTCTTGACCATGAGCTTTGCTGAAAGCTCTGGAATAGGAGCTGTTGGTCTCCTGTGAATTTACAGCATAGTGGGACTGCTGCACAACAGCAACACAAGTAAGTATAATGAATGGGATTGGAAGTCCTCCCAGACATTCTTTTGCTAAATTATTGAAATCCAGACAATTCTCTCAGGAGTGAACAAAAGTTGTTTGAATCAGTTCCAATCTGTCTTTAGGGTTACCGCCCTCAGACATTTACCATCACAGGCCTTTCCTCCGATGATGAGAAGGGAGCTGTCTGGAGGGAAGAAAACTCAAGAGTAGATCTGGAGTGCTGGGAAACTTGTTAGCTTTAGAGTGTTTCTTAAAATTCTTACCTGGTGTTGGTGAATCTGTGCCTTGCACTTAGGCTTTGTTGGTGGATCAGATTCATCTGTTCATGGAGAAACCCTTGGCCCTCATCTTTCCCCCTTTCCTCTCACAAGTTCTCTTCTGAGCTTGTCTGCATCCTGACGTGAAATGAAGTGATGTGTATGAGAATAAGGATATTCATCCAGGGTATTATCCATTATGTTGCTCTCTATTAGCTCTCAATTCTTGGGAGTGCATTACTGCATTATTTCTTTTGTGCCAATGCTATTCCATCAAGACCAATGCTGGTTTACTCAGTTGTATCGATGGTTTCTTCTAAGGTGGCCTAGACAATATACTGCAATATATATAATTCTATGTGATTTTTAAATCAGCCTTGCAAATAAATGTGTTCTAAAAATTTTGTGGCTCTTCAGTCAAATCCTATTGTCCATCATTCCTAATGATGTTTACTGGTTAGTAGAAAAGAAATAAAAAGTGACTTTTATACGCATAAAAAAGATCAACTAAGTGAACACAATGCTTTAGGAAGCTTAGGAATGAGAATTTTGCTTTGACTCATACAGTAGAAAGCTTTTCTCTTGTTTTGTAAAAGGAGAAACAAAATACATTACATAAATTTGGAACTGTATATGTTACAGTACAAAAGTGTTAAAGAGTTACATGTGAACTGAAAAACACATTTACACTTACTCTAAATTATATTGTACTCAAACTTTTTTTTATCTGAACAAATTAATTGAAGTTTATTCCTTCAGTTTTAAGAGCATCAAAACAATGCTACTTTTCTGCCTCATGAATGCAATTTTATACAGCTAAGATCACATTTCTCTTCTAGAAATGCTACAACATTTTAAAATAATGTTGATATTTAGGAGGATTTCAAAGCTCTATTTAAAAAAAAAAAAAGAAAAAAGAAAAAAGTGTTCTCTCCATGATTATGTTCTTTCCAGGAAAAGTTGTTCTCGTTTCTGCAGTGCTCTTGACATTTCTTGTATCCCTTACAAGCAGTGAAAAATGCTAATGTACAGTTGTTTTTCATAGCAATGTATATTTTCCAGTCAAACCTTCTCTGAATAGTGAGAGATACTCCATAACCTAAGAAGTCTTAAGCCATATTCAGGGGACAGCCTGATGCAGCCGGTGTGTGTAGCCAATCTGTTGCTCAGAAGCAGAGAGGGCAAGGCTGTTTCGTTACTCAGCACAAATTGGAGGGGAGTGGAGCACTCTCAGCACACATTTCCAGCTGCCTGGGGGTTGGTCTGGTTTGTGACAGAAAACCTGGAGTGTGTTCTGTGGTTCCTGGGCATAGCTGTAGCACATTAGGCATTCCTAGAGAGAAAAGGTCCCTGGCACTCTGTGGGCAGGAGTGCTCTGTCCCAGCTGTTTCCTTCTCTGTGTTTTCTTACCTCTGCTCTGGGCACCTGCAAGGGGCAGGCACACAAGAGGCAGTAATTCCGAGCAGCCATGTCAAACAGGGCTGAATTTAGGATGTGCAGAACTCAGGCGTTGCTCCCTGTTACTGTCCAGGCTCCACCCCTCAGGCCTGAGTGGGTGAGGTTTAGGAAGCTCCCTGCAGTCAAAGGGTGAGTTCTGACCTATCACTCAGCCCAGGCTATTTTTTTTTTTTGTCTTGGGGACACCTTTCTATTCAAAGGTATAACTCACCTACTTTTTCATACTTAATTTTCATTTAATATTTCATTGTATTGTGGCCGTAACAACGCTGCATCTTTATTGGAGTAATGAAGCATAGTAAGACAAAAGAGAAAAGAGGGTGGAAGAAGAGGGGACTGATGCTTGTAGGGATAGGGGAAGAGCAGGAGGGATGCAGGATATTTATCAGAAAGACCAAGCTGAAAAACATGTAAATCCAGTTAACAGCTTGAAAACAGGTAGCTGCATTAGAGGAAGTGGAAATAAAGTCAATTAGTGGCAGGAGGCATTAGTTGAGGGTGTCAGCTGGTGAATGGCAACTAATTTGATGTAGTCTAATCACAGAGTTTGGTTATTTGATTACCAAATTGAGATCCAACCAGCGCTCCTTCCAGGGCAGTCACTTCAGAAAAGAGAGTAGCTGGAATTATCATGAGATCTGATCCATTCCTTAATTGAAATTAGTTTTAGATAACTGTATCAGATGTGATCCATAACCAAGTACAAAATAGTTGCTGAAATGTGGTGTGAAATATGGCTATTCAGGGAAGATGAGGATGCATGAGCAAGGACCAGGGATTAAACCAAGCTGTGAATGAGCACATGGAGGTTCACATGCCCGTGCACCAGGAGTGAGCCTGTAGAGACACTTCACTGTCTCTGTGCTCTTAGTGTCCCTCTCTCTCCTCTATTGACACACACTCTCTATTGACAGTTGCTCCCATTTGGATGAAATGTGTTGTGAATGCCAAGAATCACCTCACTTTTTAGTGACCAGCTGGTAGAGATATACTGATACATGTTGGAAGGTTGTATGTGCTTGGGAAGCCTCTCTAGCACTGTTTGCTGTCTGGCATTAACAGGAATGGATGGTTAGGGGAAAACAAGAGGAAACAGGAGATGTATAAAGTGATTTTTTTTACTGAAAATCAATACTTTAGCAATTTCCTGAATCAGAGGTTATATCCAGACTTAGGAAGCTATGCTCTACAAATTTATCTAATTGTTTCAAATCTGTTAGTTTTTTTGGTCTCTTACCACGTTGCCGCTGAAAATTTAGCCAATTTTGTGCTCTGGGGAATAATGGCTTTGTCTATTGTAAATGTGGTTCTTGCTCACTTCACTGGGTGCTGCTTCCCTCTAATAATGTGGGAAGAGGAGTAATCTCTGCCTGCACTGGGAAGTTTTTGACCTTACAGATCGCTGTCAAGGCCCCCTCAATCACCTATATTATACCCTAAAAACGTAAATTTCTCACATGCCCTTTATTCTCAGTCACACTTCCATTCCCTCTATCTTTTCTAGTTCTTTTTATATTTGATAACTGGGTCCAGGCTTCAAGGTTTTCCTCCATCCTCATCATTTGCCCATGCAGTCACCATTGGTATATACGCTGCAGGAAGAGGAAGCATGTTCAGGGGAAGGTGTCTTCTCTTGCCATTGCATTCATGAAAGCATTTTGGCCTTTCTGGGGCTTACCTCAAGGCTGGACACAGAAAAAACCTGCCCATGTCATCAGCTGTATTTCTAGTGCCTGTGATGGGTTAGTGGAATATGAGACCACAGTGTAGAGCTCCTTCAAAGGACCCATTTGATGCTACAGTGTCTGTAATCATCATAAAAGCCCATCTTTGTGAAGAGATACAGACTCAGTGAGATGTTTTGAGCTAGGCATGTGTCTAACTATGCTAAATTATTTTAAACTGCTGATGTAAAAAGTAGGCATGGTATCAGAGAGATGAGAAAGTTTTCATTCCTGCTTGCTAGCGCATATCGTAAGTGCAGATCACTCCAAACATGCTTTAGAGAAACAGAAAATCACTCCCCAAATGACTTTATGTATAAGGGAGATACTCTGGTTTGAACTAGTGTTTAAAGAAACCCAAGTTCTTTTTCTCTACAAGTATAAATATCAGCTGGGAACAAAGGAACGAGTGAAGAATATAGCCTAGGTAGTTTTTGCAAAGAGTTTTTATTTTTTATTTTTTTTTTTGGGCTGGTTTGGAGATCATCAGGATTGGTCCTAAGCAAAAGCAACCTCCAGCAGACTGCAATGGCTCTGCCTTTAATACACTTCCACCTCTGTGTGTTATACAGCCGTAATACTGAACACACGAGGCAGACAGATGCCCTCAGGCATTCTCCGTAAAAACTTTCATATCACAATGAACTGAACGTACCATTATAACACCACGTCTCCTCTTCACGGTAAGAATTTTTCTGAAAACCAGGCAATGTCATAGAAATGTTATAATAGACACATCCAGAATATATGGGAGAGTTAGTTGTCCCCAGTGATATACTTAAGCTGTTCTTTCTTCTAGACAGAGAGCAGGTTAATTATAATTACCGTTGGTCAAATGGCCATTTTACTTTACATAGTTTATGAATGTATTACCTCAGTTATCAGGAAGAAAAAAAAGAGAAAAGTGTATTTCTTAACATCTGCTGGTAAAAGCTCCTCTAAGTCATTTCCATCGCAACATGCATTTTTGCTCTCCAAGAAACATGAATGTTTTCTCTGTCCTTAAGTCCCATAATTGTTTTATTGCTACATTAAAAAGTGTAAATAATCATTCCCCCTCCCTGTAATAAATTAGACGCAACCTGTCTAGCTCTGAAAATTAACATTTCAATATCTTCAGTCACACAATGACATCATATCAATATTTAAAATCATTTTATGCATGTATTCCAGGTTGTCCAACTTCATTAGGGGCATTCATCAGCCCTCCAGCTACAGTGTATTCCCATTGGAGTTGTAGGCCTCAGGCCCTACCAAACAGAAATTTAAACTAACTTGCCTTTTTAATTCACATTATTCTCAAATTATTCTCTTTTTTAACCCCCTGCCATGACTAAGGTGTTTAGACCTGGCTATGATTTTGTGCACATTAACATTTAACAGAAAAAGTCTCCATTTTTATGTCAGAATTAGAGTACCTGTAAATAATAGTCTTTCTCCTTGAATTTACCTCCTCTTTCCCCATCCATCACTATTACCTGGGTGCAGTAATAACTGTACTTCTTTTAATGTTGTATGCTAACTTAATAATTTGATATATAGGTTTATAGGGATATGAGCTTGTTGGGGTTTTATGTTTAAAAATGTACAAACATTTCAAACATAAGTTTCATTCTTTTTCATTCTTGCTCTTTCCAAAATAGTAAAAAAATAGTAAAAAAAACCCCACTTGACAAAAAACCCCACTTTTATACATCTAAGGATGCCCAGCATGAATACATTTCCCTGCTAGTGATATCAAACTTTGTTTTATTAGTATAAAAAAAATTTCACCCCAAACAAACAAGCCAATTTTCCCATTGTTTGGATCTATAGGATGACTGTGGATTTGCTCCCCAGGATGTTTAGTGACCTTCAAAATTCCTGGGTAAAGGTCACACACACTACACAGAACAAGAAAGAGAATTATTATATGAAAAAACTTTCTTTGCTGCTGGCCAGAGAGTGTAGCTTTGGCTGAAGCCTCTCATTTATCCTCCCATATATGTGTGGAAAGTCTATAAATAGCAATCATTTGATACAAAAAAGACAGAAGCATGTGGAAACAGCCACATGAAGTCAATATGAAGTGCATCTGAAGATGAAACAAGCCTGTGAAAGATACTGTGAAAGACTGAAAACAAAAAAGTTGGATTAAATATGTCAGTGTTATTAGCTCTTCTGGCCAAAAAGTTCTGACCAGATCGTAACCATGCACGTGGCCAGAGACCAGATAAGCTCTCACTGATGTCTTATTTTCCACTTGCCTTCAAAAAGGAAAGATGAAAAAAAGAGAAATTAAAAGAAGAGGAATAAAACGGTAACTTCAAGACCAGCTTTCAGATTTTTTTTTCCATAACTAACATTTTTTTAAACAACTGTATTTCTTTCAATTTCCGTCTGCTCTCTGCATCTCTCCTCCCTTCCCTCCATGCCTAGTTTCAGTGTTCTAGCAGACACATTTTTTCTTATGTCACGCCAAACCTCTTCCTTTTTTCATTTTGTTCCTCTGACTTTCACAGCCCTCTGGATTGAAGACCTCCCTTCATTTTGGCATAAAATGCAGTCTGTCAAAGAAAAGGCATTTCAACCTGTCCCAGTCCCTTTGGTGGTGGTACAACTAGTCATCATCTACATTTCATCCTTCTAGAAAAAAAACAGATGCTGTCTCTTATGTCGAAGTCCTGGATACCTTACCTGTCCAGCAAAACACTGAGGCTCAGTTTCTCAAAGACATAGAAACCCAGGGGAAAAAAACAATTCTCCTAAAAACACAATTCAGAGAGTCAGGGTCTTGCATGAAATTGTACCTTATCACAGGGAAGAAGCAGCCTGAAGTACTCCCACTGCAACCCAGAAAGCTCCACAGTGTTTTGTTTGGGGCTTTCTGTGGGGTTTTTTTTGGTTGGTTGGTCTTTTTTTTTTATTATTTTTTTAAACTTAATTTTTATCAGATTACCCCTTCAAAAGCACCAGGAAAATGTCTCACTTTCCATCTGTGAGGTGCTCTCAGTTTTTCTGTCTCCTGTTCTAGCTGGATTATCCTTATTGAGGAGTCTGCTGTGCCAGCTGTGCCCACATATCTGCATTTATGATCTTTATCTCGAGGGCAATCCTAAAGAAGAGTACTGTTGATGACAGCACCCAGCCTGTGAAGACAGCCTGGAGTCACCTTGTGTTCTGTCTATAATTACCTGACAACTGACCGTGGAAATGTTGGAGCTGCAGAAGGAGTTTGTGTCCTTTGGAACTCCTGGCAGGTACTTTGCAATAAATGAGTTGGATTTTTTTCCTGGAGACCATGTCATGGTGTGGCCCCTTCCTTGTAAGACTCTAGGACAGACTGCCATGGACCCAAAACCTATAATCCCAACATACTGAAAGGAAAAGCTAATCCTAACATTCCTATTACCATCCAGGCCCTATCCACAGATGTGAAAATAAGAGCTGAGAAAGAGATGTTTGAGACTGGGAATGCCTCCGACTGTTTCAACAGAACACTTAGAAGGCTGATGGTGATGCTGGTGAAAACACAGTCAAGATTAGGGCACTGTTGCAGTAAATTATATAAATAAGAATAATAACAACAGAGGAAGACAAAGGGAAAGGGGCTTGTGAAATGATCACAATAAGGAACAGGGTGTCAGAAGAAGAATGAGAACTAAGCTGGGAAGGAAAAGAATCACCATCACAGGGGATTAAGAGAGAAGACAAGTGGATAAAGAGGAAGAGATAAAGAGGAAAAGTCAAAGAATAGAAAGAATAGAAAGGGGTGGACACAGAAATACAAAGTAATGAAAAGAGGTAGAATATTAGAAAAACTGGACAGATATTTAAACTAGAAAAAGTCCAAAACTGAAGCTAAGTGAGAATGAGGAGGAGGGAAAAGAAAAAGTAATAAAATAGAAAGAAAGCCCAGCAAAGAAATAAATGCAGAAAATATATTTAAAATTAAAACAAAATTTTAAAAAGAGAAAGTGATTCTATGGAGATACAGAATATGAGTAGTAATTAAGATTAGTTTTCTAATTTGTAAAGTACTGCTTATAAAAAGGGATGTATAAAAACTTGTCATTATTGTTGGTTATTTATTGCTCCTTTCTTATCAGGCAAGCTACACTGATGTATCTATATCCAGGACTTGGGAGAGGATGGTGCCACTTTTGATAATAGTTGAAATAAATAAATCTTTTTATTTTCAGACAGATTCTGATTTTTCTTTATGGCTGTGGCATCCTTGTAACTGAGACCTGCATAATGCAGATCAAAAGTTTGCTGCACTAATGAAACAATGTTTTCCTCTAGGTCTTTGGCTCCACATCCCCTCCGTGCCAGGGCAGGTATATCTCACACATGTAATACCTGTACGCATCATTGGTAGGTCTCTGCATCTGTGAGGTGATAGATATCATGGGGAGTAGTGTTTTGGGTCAGACTGGAAGTATGCTGGGAGAGGAAGGCATGTGGGGAAGGTTGCAGAGTGCTGGACTGTGCTGAGCCTGGCTATGGCCAGGGCTTTTTGCTCTCTCATTTTCATGAACACATCATTCATTCATAAATTTTTAAAGGGGAAAGAATCATTGTTTAATGAACTTTTGTGAAGAAAACTGAGCAAAGGAGAAAAGAAAAGAAACACCGTGAGCTCCTTACTCCCTAGTCTTATGACCTGCATAACTCCAACCATTGTGTTATTTAGACAGCCTTCATCTTTAGCCGACATTAAATTTGTATGCTCCCACATGGTTGACTTGCTACTTTTTTTTATCCATGCAGCTGGGATTCTCTGAGGAAACATGATGGGTCAGGAGGAGGAGGGGAGGCGAGGACAGCCATCTCCAAAATGCAGTAGATGTGCCTTTCCGGCTCTACACTGGTTGCACTCAGGCAAGCTGACGGGAATCGGCGGTGGCAGCCATGCGAATGAGGTCAGAGTTGGTTCCTCCGTGGCTTTTTATTCTTCCGAGCACTCTGAAAATGTGGGTGTGCATGTTAAAACTGCCCTGTGAGGCAGCTCTGACATGTGGGGCTGCCTGGCACAAACACAGCACATAATAACACAAAGTATTTGGCAGCGTTACAGGGCTAATCTTTACGTAACTGTTCCCGAACAACTTCTCTAGTGTGCTGAGCACAAACAAGCTTTCCATCAGCTTTTATCTGCATGCAGATTGTCTTGTGTCACCTGCTTCTCTGCTGAGCAAATACTGGCTGTGGTCAAGGCAAAGAAAACCATCTTTTGCATTTGGAGCTGACTCTCCTTAAATTGCCTTGTTTTCCAACAGGCAAACCATAGGCAAGTTTGTCAAGAATGCCCACTTTTATAGAATTTTTCCTCATAAGCACAAATGTATGCTGGAATATATGCTGTGGCCTGTTTTCAGAAGAACAGTAGGAAAACAGGGCCTGATTTTTCAATTGTTTCCCCCCTCTTAGCTTAAGCCATAAGGGGACAGATGTCTTTTATAGTTAAGCCATCGGTGAGGGACTTTGAGAACTTGAGACTGGAATTAAAATGTTGCATTCCTTCTACCCTTTGCCCCTCTTGTCAGATTTTGATGTAAGGTCTTAATGATTGTTTCTTATGGTTTTGTTGCCTGGTTCAATGTGGTCTGGTCTCCATGAAGACTTCCGTACCACAGACAGCACCACCAGGGCAGACATTGACAATAATAAAATCAGGGAAAGAAAATAAGGGCTGGATCTTGCTTCAGATCTTTAATCAGTGCTGGTAATGGGTCTCCTACTCCTGCGTGAAGTCAGTCAGGTGCAAACCTTTTCTTTGATTGTCAGAAGATGAGTGTTTTTTGCTTTCTTCCCCAACCTCAGGTACCACCATCCATCCATCTGCCCAGTACCACCCAGTGCCACCTCCCCACCCACAACACTCCTTGATTTGGGTGCTCTTTTCACTCAGCACTGCGCAGCCACAACACATGTGCTGCTGCGCAGCAAAGCCATGTGGCAAATATATAAAAGTATGTACGTTTCTGAATGCTGGAAGAGAGCCCTAATTCTGTTGGCAGCAAAGCTGACTCTCCTTCTTTCCTCAGAGCGGGGCCCGCTGCATTCCTCGGTCCCACAGACATAAACCCTCCCTGGATTTCTCCCAGAGCGGCGGCAGGCTGCCAGCCTGCAACTTCACCCTCGCCACTCGCTCCAGGAGGGGCAACGCCTCTGCCTCAGAGCTCAGGGAGCCCAAACTCACTGCTCCAGGCTCATCTCACTCCGAGCTGGCTTCAGGCTACCCAGAGCCCCTGTCCTGGTTCTTGGTTTAGTCTTAGCTGGTAAGGAAAGGTTCCATACCAGGAGGGAGGCAGAGCAAAGGGAGATTGCCAGACCCGAATGTTCCACACTTGCAAAGATGGTTTCTAAATACTGAACTTTAAAAATAAGTTGGCTTGCATGTGGAGTGGTGAGAAAGGGGAGATCTTTCTATTTGCCTGCTGGGATTTGGAGTCTATAGTTTTCTAGGGACACATTTCCAAGTTTTTATCACCATCTATAGGGGCTAGAAAACACTCTCTCATGTTAAACGAAAGCTGAAATCCCCCTAGTCCTACACACTGACGATCTGGAGCTTTAACCCTGACTAAATCACAACATCATCTTTAGAATCAGCCCGTGCAAGATGTCTCTCACCAAAGAAAGAAAAATCCATACAGAAAGAGTTGTTAAGGAGTCCTGAGCAAGTGCAGCTGTTAAGGGAGCAGTCACTGAGACACAACCAGGAAGGAGGAGAGGCATTTTTCTGTGATGTGAAGGAAGTTCGTGCAGCCAAAGGTGAGGAGACAGGGTCACTCTGGTCTATTCCCTAGACCACCCTATTGCTCCAGCAATGTATTGATTTGTGGATCTCTGCAAAGCAGACAGACCAGGTCAGAGATGTCCCTACGATTCTTTTTGCTCCCTTGAAGGTATGGATTTTTTCTTGTTTCACCTACTTTTTTCTCTATTTCACTTTCACTGTGTTTCAAGGCAGGAAGCTGTTAGTGTTATTTTAATTATTCTCCTTTTGTTTTAAATAGGACTTAATTTTTAAATAATTTGTGAGTTTGTCTACAGTGGTAAAATGCTTTTCAATTTGCTTCCAAAAAGAAATATTTGCTAAGAAAACAAGTAAAATAGAAACTGAAGTGCTCCATCCTTTCCAAATGCAATGCTTCACTTTTTTTTTTTACTTTATTTTTTTTTTTTTTTTTAATAAGAGCACTTCATTTTGGAAGTGAATAGGGTGCTCTGGGCACGGGCACCACAGACCAATTTAGATTTCCTAGATTGCTTCAATAATCTGAAGAGTACTCCAGTAATTTTTAACTATTCTCCACCACATGCCTTCAAACCCATTCATTTTTTAACTGAAGTGACTACTTAGGACAAACTCTGCTGTTCATTTGAAATTCTTCTATTCTGCATACCCATAGACTTCAAATTCCAATATAGAAACTTAATACAATATTTTGCTGTAAGACTGTGTTACCACTTAATGCCATAACATTATTAGTCAATATTTTTTATGCACTGCTTCCTGTCTGAAGCAGGGCCATGTCACCACAGCCAATTGGCTGCAGGAGACCAACCCATAATTAGCCAAGACAGTCTTTACATTTTGGATTTTTTCATCCCAGTCCTTCATCTGCATTCAGACTTGAGATTCAGGTTTTTTTATGTCTTTTTAATCTGGAGATCAAAATGTTTTTGCAGATAGTTAAAGGACACAGTACATTTACGGCACACATATTTGCAGTTTGGGTAGGGAGTGAAGTGCATCACTATAGATCTCACAGAGCATCATCGGTGGCAGAGGCAGGAAATAGTAAAACATGAGCAATTTTAATCCTTTTTTTCCTTCCGGTTGCATATGCTCCTCTTGTGTTATATAGGGTACAGCCCTTCCTGGCACTTGTACTACTGTATCTAGACTGTTGCTGTTCTTCAGGGAGTAGTTATATTTCAAACACCATCCCAAAGAAAAAAATCATGAGCTGTTGAGGATTTCATGCCCTAATTCCTCCCACCTTTACCTTGGATATAATAACTAGTTATTCTAGTTCATATTTCTATAAAAGCACATCTGCATTTCTAAGAAATACAAGCATATTGTTCCAGGGAGGCTCTGTGCTGCCTTAACTTGTTAAGGCTTAACTGTAGGGCAGTGCTGTATACTTTGCAGTCCACCTAATGTCTCATTCAATCATGATGGAGCATTAAAGTTATTGGAAGGCAGCACAGTTTGCATTGATCTGCTGCTGGCATGTCGTTTTGCTAAATGAGTGCCCATCTTTCACAAAAGGTATAAAGAGAGGACGCATGAACATGCCCTGGACTGTGACCTCTGTGGCAGTCCCGTGGTGCTCCTGGGGAAGCAGCTGCTGGTTTTGCAGTGTCTTCATGCTTGCAGGGAGTAGTTTGGTGATGTGTTAGAAACAACATTGCTGAGACACTAAAGCCAAAACCATGGCTTTTTTTTTGTCTTACCATTTTTAAATGGAGGTAGAGAACACTATGTATACATAGCCTTGGAGGCCAAAGCTTCTGGTATGAATTAAGGATCTTTTTGGATCACTATGGTATGACCCTAATGACAAACCAGACTTGAGACTTAGACTCCAGAATATATCTCAAGTAATGTTGAATGTATTTTGCCATTTTCTTCAGCTGAATTTTGCAGTTTTCAGCTGCTACTGAGAATTTAAATTTAAAAAAAAAATAGACTACAGAGTATGAGTAATTGACAGGCAGAGAAAAATATTGTTAAGATAAAGATGCTGTTGCCATTTAATAATTACTAATGCAGTCTGCATAGGAAACTCATGCTTTTTTCTGGAACCTTGTAGACATAGATTTGTTCTGTATTTAGATATTTTCTATTCTTGTCTTACAAGATTTCTTTCTAAATTTAATGTTTCAAGGAAAGAAAGGGCTGTAGAGATAGACTGAGAATACAGAACTTGAACTTGTGTGGTATCAGGATTTCAGCTGCATGTTTCCTCTGTATGGCTATTGCTCCTTGTTGAGAAGGCTGTACTGTTGTCAATGTAGCATTTCTTGAATGAAATGCTAACTTGGTCCTGTCCACTTGCAAAAAGTAAAGATCTCCCAGATTAAAGAGTGGTATCTTAATCAATTTCTGACTGGGAGATTGCATTCTCCGTACTTACGTTCCCTGAAATTTCAATTGGATGCAATCTTTTTCTTCACTTAGAGGCATCCTTTTGTATGTGTTAAGTGCTTGCTCTGTTTCAGCTCTGATAGAGCTGATTTTCAAGAATAGAAATTTCATCATATGCACAGACCTTTGTGGTCTTTTGAAAAAAAATCTCATATCTATTAAAGATATGCTCTCACTTATTTACTACAATATTTTGGCATTAATAAGAGAGAGGCAGAACAATGTTTTCACATAATTCAATTAATTTTGGAGAAAAAATCAAGCACATTTTTCTTTCTCAAATAATGTTTCTAATGTTAGGGTTTGGGTTGTAGTAACTCAGTTAATTCCTCATATAAATATTAAGATAATATTATTGTTAAATTAAATTTTCTATCCATCTTATTCTAAGATTGAAGACATAGATTCAGATAACAAAACACAATATTTTTCCTGTATGATTAGCTCTGCAGAACTCAGTTTTCATTTAATATTTTACTTTTTTTTTTTTTTAGTAATGTACCTCAATAGACATCAGTGAAGGACTGTGTATAGCTCCAAAGTAAATGAAGCAACTTCTTAGGCCAGAGCTTCCTTCTGGAAGTTATATATGGAGGCAGCATTTCCTAACATAATGCTGTATTATAATTCATCCTTGCACCTGTCCAGTTAGCAATAGATCCATCCAAGCATGCGATATAGTGTAGGAGGATTCCATTCTGCTAGATTAAATATTCAGTTAAACGAACTAAAGTGTCTAAGGGTGTATATGGCAAAATATCTCATTGAGCATAAGTTGAAGAGAGGAGGAGTGGATGAATATGTCTACAACCCAGACACAACTCTGTGCATTTCATTTTCCTTGTACTTGTAAATACACATAGGTATATTTTTCAATCTAACATATAAAATAGGAATAACCTCTATTTATTCTGTAGAAATACGTTATTCTATATACCAAAACAAGAGTAATCTCTTCCTGCTGGACACATTCATTTACCCTGAAATATCAGTAGATTCAGAGTTATTAGGGGTCAGGTAGCAACTTCAGTACAAAGAAACAGAGGATACTGTCTTCCAGTTTCTCAAAAATAATTAAGATATAGAGAAACTATACAAAATTAATCAACTTTAGCCTCCCAAATGATGCTTGAGTTTTAACTGTCTGCTCTATCTTTAACTGCCTCTCTGCCAGTTATGGTAACTAAATAAGGAAAACCTGATGGAGTCTATGCAGACTTTGAGATGTTTTCCACAGGAAAATAGTTTAAATGATACAGGTTCTAGCATGAATTTCCTCTTTGTCTCCATCTTTGAAAATACTCCAAACCTGACTGGACAATGTTGGGAAGGTAGAATTAGAAAGAAATTATAAATATGACTCTTTAGCCAGAAAGGCTAAGGAAGAAATACAAATGATAGCACGGTTTGAATAATTCAAAGAAACCGGGCTGGTATGCCAGAACACATTCTTTCCTGCAATAAAACCAAGCTGAGACCCCTCTTCCCAGCCTTATAAGGAAAGCTCTGAAGGACCCTGAGATTACTAAAAATATGCAAAAGCAGCAATTTCTATAGGTCGCACACAAATGTTACTGTATTAGTATACTTAGAAAGATTGGTTAGTGAAGGAATAGAATATTCAAATGTATAGATTATATAAGTAATTGTAAAAGAGAATTCTCTCTCTTAGCTCTCTTGGTCTCTCTCTTGGTCTCTCTTGTTTCTCTTGGTTCTCTTGGCTCTCTTGCTCTTCTCTTACTATGTTCTCTTGTTACTCTCTTGCTGCGCTCTCTTAGCCTTCTTGCCTCACTCTTTCTACACTCTTGCTGCTCTTTTTCCCCAGCTCTCTCACTTCTGTCACTCTCTTCTTAGGTCTTGAGCTCATGTATTCATATTTTACCCCCTTTTGTATTGTTCTCTCTGAGCCCGCTTTGAGCTCTATCTGCTGGCTCATAGCAGGCTCCCTCTCTCTCTCTCTCTCTCCCCCACGCCCTGAAATAAACTTCTAACACTTAACTCGATTATAGAGGTCTTTGCCATGTCTCAGACCATCCATCCCCCGAAGTATCTCTTACAGACAAGGTCCTAACTAACCTGCTCCAGCTGGCTCTGCTTTGACCATGGGGGTGGACTGGCTGATCCTCAGAGATCCTTATCAAACTCCACTACCCTGAGATTTGGTGACTGTCAGTGGTGAGAATGATGAAACTAAAGGGTAAAATGGAAAATATTTCCTTGATTTCATTTTGTTTTCATTTTGACAGAGTCTGTTTCTCTAGACAGAAATGGTCCCATAAAGAGGAGGGAACATATGAGGTGGGAGGGAAATAGTGGGGGCAGAGAAAATGTGCCTCAGTGATAGGAAGAGGGACACAAGGTGGAACTAAAGCTCAGTTTGGGGGAAGCAACCTGGTTGCAGAGAGGTGTTAGACATGGCCCATTTTGTCAAGCAAGTATTTTTACAGAAAATTTGGGAATCACTGGTCCATTACAGGCTCTGTTGGCTGAATTGAACCAGAGGAAAAATACATATTGGCAAAAGGAGCCTTTTTTCTTCAACTACCTTTTTGAGTGGCATAAGCCATGCCAGCAAAGGGATTCTTGCATGTATACAGAGGGTGTTGCTCGCATATCTGTATCAATTAAGGGTGTGATTTTTTTCATGCTTGTGACTGAAGCAGCTTTGTCAACAACATTTTATAATTTAGACCTGGCTTGAGAGCTGTCCTGGCTCTCAAGCAACTGCAAAATGTTGGGAATTTTAGAGTGAACTCCCATATTGTTGGCAAAGAAATAAAAGGACACAAGTGCAGCAGAGTAATTTTGAATAGATTTTTTTTATTGTTATTCACAGCACATAGAGAACTTCTTTTTTTTTTTTTTTTTTTGGAAAGGTGGTGACTGAAGAAGCAAAAATAGCAGCTGTGCAGCTTCATGGCAGGACATCCACTGAAATATAGGCTTTCTTTGAAATCAAAAGCCAAAAGGTTTCTGTTATGACCATATCCTATCTAGAAAGGGCTTGTGATAGAGCTGGACTGTCAGAGACTTCCATTGGAAGCTAAGTTTACACTGGTACAAAAAGCTGATAAACTGATACAACTTTCTGAACAAGATAAGTATAGAACAGAATATTTCTTTTGTAGATAAAATGGCATATATGTCAGGGGAGTTGCAGCCATAACAGTGCTGGTTAGGAGAGGAAAGTGTGGTTTCTTGCTCTTTGTCTTCTTCACAATCTTAATCAACTGCCAGGCTGGTGCATGTCTCTGTGTAATTTATTCCACTCTGAAAAAAACCCCAACTGTATTTGTGAAAGTCTTGTCATTTATTCTTACCAGAGATCCCTGTATTTTGGTCAGAACAATAGCACTGGCATGGCCAAAGTGATAACTCCAAGTACTGTGACATAACAATGTTTAAAAGCTTGATTTCCCCGGAGGACAATCCTAAAATCCTGCTGATACAGAGAAGAAACAACCTTCCTTCCTCCCTCCTCCTCATGCTGGCTCTGGAACTTGTTTGATGCCCCAGCAAGCTGCTTCAGCTTACTAAACAGACAGAAAATGAATGCAGCAAATACCAATGCAGCACTTTCTGCCAGTTTAGTGAAATAAATTGGTTAGCTTAGAGATCAGGTGAATACTCAGTGTCTCTGCAGAGCAAGAAGCAGCACTGTATAGCTGAGAGCAGAGGAAATTATTGGAAAAATTCTATTTCTTTTCTCAGTATTAGACTGATTTAACTGTCTTGCCAAACTTCATAATGCTGGAGAGGTCACAAAAGGATTAATCAGTTCAAGAATGTCCATCCACACAGAAGTATGCATTTGTTTAGCTGATTCTGAATATCAGAGCTCTAAGGCTTGTCTGCACTTGAAAGTATTTCACAGTGTGGCTTGACTGGCACTCTCCCATTCCTCTGAAGAGATGCAGTTTATGAGAGTCACTTGCTGAGGCAGCTCAAACCCTATTCCAGGAAAAGGCCTTCCTTTTGATATCAGCATTACCAAGTCTGCCTTAGGCTCCTTGTTGCCACAGCCATTTTGATCAGAAAAGGCTTTTTTTTTTTTTTTAAGGCTTGTAATCAACAGAAATGCTTATCATTCTGGTAAAACAGTGAAATGGAGACCAAGTTAAAAGCAGTGTACTTGGAGTTCTGCTGGATAAGAAAATAAGCATTTCCTTGATCACACAAGGAGTTGTCTTTTAGATGGGGTGCTTAGCATTTAGCAGCGGACTGGTTACTTACAGAAACTGATGCAAGTTATTTTCTTTTTGAAAAGCTATTAGCTTTTTTATTTTTTTAATTTTTTTGTAAACTGGTGGACTGTCAAGCTTCAGATCAGTAATCACTGGGATTTTTTTTTTAATTGCATCCATTACTTCACTGCTACATTTTATATTATGTATGCAAAATCTAACCTTCTTAAATTTTAATTTATGAAAAAAATAGAATACTCCAATAGAATACTTGGGCTAGAAGTCCAAACTGGGGTAAAAGAAACCTGAACAGAAAAACAATTTGGAGAATAAATGCTGGAAGGTTGTTTCTTTTGTGAGTCACAAGAAGTCTTTAGTAAGAAAGATCTTTAGTAGAGAGATGCCCCATGGCAGGGTAATATTTGTGAGTGCTGAAAGTTACACAGATATTAATACAAAGCCATATGAGCAGAGGCTGAGGGCTCTTGGTCTGTTCAGCCTGGACAAAAAGGACACTGAGGAGAGACCTCAGCAGTCTACTTTGTTTTGGGGTGCAGGCATTGATCTCTTCTCTGTGGTGACCAGTGACAGCACCCACAGGAGTGGCCTGAAGTTGTGTCAGAGGAGGTTTAGGTTGGACGTCAGGAAAAGGTTCTTCATCCAGAGGGTGGTGGGGCACTGGAACAGGCTCCCCAGGGAAGTGGTCACAGCACCAAGCCTGGCAGAGCTCAAGAATTGTTTGGACAATGTTCTTGGGCACACTCTTGGGGATGGTGCTATGCAGGGCCGAGAGGTGGAAACGATGATCCTTGTGGTTATTTTTAAACTCAGGGTGTTCTGTGATTCTGTGATTCCATGATTCACTGCATGTCAGCAAATTTCTCCCTAACAATGCACAGTCCATTGCTCATTATTAGTTGCTATGTAGTATTCATGCATCTAAAATCATCCAGCACAGGAGATTTTGGTCAATTTCTCTGTAACAGCAGTGACTAAATTTAGTGGATACTGTGCTTGTTATGAAGCAGAGGTTGGGATATTTCTTACCTTTACCAGAGGGGCTCTTTTAACCTTACCTTCTGCATCATAAATACCATGTGCTTAGAGAATAGGAGTGACTAGTGAAAAGCTGAAGCAAACAACCCACAAGCTGAAATGGCTGGATGAACTATTCAACAAATACCTATGAAAAATAAAAACAAAATCCATTTGCAAATTACTTGTTAATCAAAATAACCTGAATCCTTAACTGGTGTAATTTGTAGCTAACAGTTTGTGAAGCTGTAATGGGCAAAAAACACTTGAAAGGAATGAAATACCATGGCTGATTTTAATTGGATTTTTTTTTTTTTTTACTATTAATGCACATAGAAATATTAATTTGGTTCTCATTATGAGTGAATTAGCTGAAAAAATATTAGGCAGTGAAGCTACATATATAAAATATGTATGTATATATATATAGATATATATATATAGATAGATATATATACACACATATATATAGATATAGATATATAGATAAATATATATATATGAACTTCTATGTCTTGTTTGGATATTTTCAAACTTAATGGCCCCATTAGCTGGTGCAGCAGAGATTTATGGTTCCCAGGCACTTAGAGAACCTCCCAAAGTCCCTCAGAGATAATTTGTGATCACAATTCCCAAAGCCCTTATTTCCTATAACAGCTGATAGATTGTCACTGATTCATTTACCAGGGCAAAACCACCCTTCGCCTGTACCTTCAGCCATGTGCATCCCAAAACAGCAGTTCCCAGGCTGTAGACATCCCCCAGGAGTTTTGCACAAGGGTATAGCAAGAATTCTGCAGAGAGTAGCTGAAGATTATCATCTTACTACATCTGGGTGGTTGCTCTGAAGACTAGAAAGTTGAGTTCATAAGTCTGGGAAACACTAGATAGAGACCTATTTCTCAGCCTTCCTGAAATTTGAAGAGTGCTATCACAACCACCCAGTATGTGCATGCATTTAAAAGCTTGTATTGTGAATCTTATGGATATGCTAAAGAGACAAAAATGCCCTTAATAATATCACTGTGGGTGCCATTTGAACAAATATTTATGTGGTTGTCTGGCAGATGAGATCTTTGGAAGTGTAATTACCTGCTGGCTGTGAAAGCAGAACTTTTATTGAGGTTGGGATGTTAGGATGAGAACATGCTCATTCAAGGTTTATTGAATAGTGTGTGAATCACTGTATTCCAGTCTTTAAGATTTGCCCTGAATCACTATTGAAGAAATAACCAAAATGGAGTAAGCCTCATTGTAAGATGAAATTGTTCTATTTTTCACAATCTCTTCAGTTTCATTTAATCTGTGTTTTCCTGTTTGGTGTAAACCCGTACTGTCTTTCTAAGACAAGGATGGGAACTGCAGATAAGAATATGCACACTTTTCTTTTTTTAATTTTTGTTTTATAATTTTTTTTTTCCTTAGGACTACTGTGAAGTTACAGTCGCAATATAAAGATGACAAGAAGTTCAAGACAAGATAAAGGACCCCAGTGAGATTGGACACAGAGGTGCACCAGACTTCCTCCTTTTGCTCGGCACTTCTCTTTTTATTCTTTGATTAAAGTCTTTTTCCTTTACTTACATCCTCCATTAAGATGTCTCAGTGTCATTTAGGGTGTTAATTGAGAGGAGGTTTAAGCTCATCAAGGCGATTATAAGTGATAGTTAAAAATTTCTATATATGGCCTATGCTGGAATCAGCACAGTAGGATGCCATTTTTCTTTTATCTAAGTGACATTGGTAATAATAGATGAAATTATTACTAAATCGCAGCTGCAGAGATGATATCATGATTTTTTTGTGTAATCTTTGATGAAAAATTAATTTTTGAGAGGGATAATTTAAAATGATTTAAATAGTATTATACTGAAGTCCTTACTGGTAATTAACACCAATCTTGTCAGAAGTGAATCCACTTTTGCAGCTGTTTCTAAAGATACCTACAGTATTTGTAACTTTTCTGGGAGTGAAATTATAGTGTTTGGACTTTATTTTTACTGCATAAGGACCATTAAGAGAAAGGGATGTTAATAGAGAAGGCTTTGTTCCCCAGCAGGGCCAAAGTCTATTTCGTATTTTCAGTGTTTCTCTGTGCGTGTATTTAATTAGCTATGCTCAGCATGTAAGCAGAGTTCAGTGTATGCAAAGTAGACTTTACATGGTATTTATATGTATGTATTCGCATGCCAGTGTACACACAGATATGTATATCTTTATGGGTTAGCTATATAAGTATACACAACTTTATTTGCGAGGGTTTTAATTGGTTGAACAGATGGCTGATCAGAAATGCTTCTTCATCTTCATCAGTGACTCGTCTTTCTTTCTTTGCATCGACTTTCATCACAGTGGCAAAAAAGTGCTCTAACGAGAAACAGCTGAAAATAGATTTTTCTTTGGTACTTTCATCATGCTTTAAATGACAGAAGTGGATTTTTTTGTCCTATATATAAAGACCTGCAGGAGAAGGTTAAAAAAGGAAATATAGTGAAATCTAAATAGAAAAATTTGAATGAGAATATGGGAGAGCCTCAGATTATTCCTCTTATCTTCGTATTTTACTTTCTTCTTTTTTAAAGTACATGCTGATTTTTGACAAGATATATAGTCGTGGTTATTCACGCCAGCTACAGTACCTGCCAATCAGTTTTTCTTTTCCTCGAGTTTGGTGCAGAAAGGGGGAGGGAGGGACAGAAGTTGAAAGATGACACAATGGCTTAGAGGACTGTTACTTTAGGTATTCATTAAAAAAGGAGTTACATGGCCAGCTTCTGCTGTTTCTGCAATTTTATTATATTCAAATCAAAGTCTGACTTCTGTAGGCTTTATAAAGGAAACAATGTGCCTTATAAACAGAGTGCAGGGTTCATGTAGGAGTGGTTCACTTACTAGCAGATTCATGGCTTGAGTTTATGTATAGATACGTGAATAATCTATCCCATTTTTAATTTGAAAGAATAAGTTATCTGCTTTTTTTTTTTCCCCTCAGTGTTGAGGTCTTTTGCAAACAGCTTTTTTTTATTCTCTGAATTCCTGTGGATATATTGCTGTTGTATCCATTTTGCAAATTGGTAAACTGAGGAATGCCTTGACTGGGGAAACTGAGAAAATCATACAGCTAGCTGAAAGTCAAAAGCAGAAGTAGAACTCAGGTATTCTGCTCTCCTCTCCTTTTTCTCCAGAAGCAGACCAAAACCCCTGGAAATGGTTTACAAAGGAAAAATTACTCTTTGCGTATTTAACTCTGTTTGAACTGTATGTGAAAGAAATATTCCACGATTTCAATGAAATGACCTGGCTTTTTTTCTTAGTGGAGCCTAGTTTTCATAGGCTTTCTCCTCATAAATGGAGTCAGCAATCTGCCCCTGTGCCCAGTGCAGCTGTAGGACCATAGTCCTTGCCAAGTGTATGGGGGGCCCAGAGGAACAAAGAAGTGGTGAAGCCTGATGCTGCACACTGAGGTTTTTCATCAGAGGGAGCAGCAACAGAGGAAGACTAACATTTTTCAGGACTGCTGGGATGGGTCAATCTAATTCAGATACTTTAGAAATTAAAGGAAAAAAAATATGTAAACAATAAATTTCTGGAAGTTAAAAATGCATAGGGTGCAGTAAGTGCCTCACAAGCATGAGATATGGCAAATTTTAAATTCTATTATTAAAAGACTTTCTGAGAGGGAGATTGAAAGTAGAATTCAAGGATAAGTATACATGAGCACCATCTGGCTCTGTAGTTTCTGTTCTTTAGACTCGGACAGTCTGGAGATAAAGAAGACATTATTAGGATTATCTCCTCACAGTTTTGATGCAGCTGCTCATGTGATTAAAACAGAAGTCAAAAGTTGTACCGGAATTTTCTTTTTCTTCCAGAACAATTACTGCAAGATAAGGATGATGCTTGTGTTCTGGAAGGAGAAAGAAAAGATGCTGGGAATAAGAACAGCAGCTTCAGATTTTTTGAGCCCTTCTTTTCAGATTGTGACCCCTTGTTTGCAGGCTTTGAAACCCTGATAGAAATGGTGTGGGTTTGGGAGGAGGTAATCTTGGCTCAGGAGGTCCGGCAGATGGTGTTGGCAAATGGCACTGCAGGCTCCTGCAGCGTGGTGCAACACTCTGGAGGTGGGTAGGGGAGCAACGAGGTTGTGGGAAGCAGCTGGTGGCAAATACACTCAAGATGGCTCCAGTGAGCAACCCCAAACAGCCTGGTAGGATGGAGAAGGAGCAGAGTAAAGCTCAGAGCAAATGAACCAGCACTGTGGTTGTGTCCCTCTTCAGGATGATGTGTGCAAGGTGAAGGTCAGTAGCTGACAGAAACATGGGTCATGCAGTGCTGTCCTCCTTGCCCTTACCCTTTGTGGGATAAACCTTTCTTTTCAGAAGCTGAAGGTCTTAGAACCCAGAAAGGCTGACATTAAAAATATCTATCTTCATGACTGGAGGGACTCAGCTCACTTCAATAGTAGTGTAAATCCGTAGGCTCTCCACTGAAGACTGTGCCACATCCTTATGAATGAAGGATACCTGGGAGGTCGGCAGGTGGCTGAGCTGCCTTTCTCTCCCTTTCTTTCTATTTCCCTCTTTTAATATTAAAGATGACTAAAATAATCCAAGAAATTAATATTAATGTTTTCTGCCTCCAAACAGTTTAGTAGCATGGATGAGGCAGTTTTTTCTAGTCTATTGATGCTGATAGTTTTCAGCTAGAGAAGATTTTAGGTGGTACTTGGGGATAAAGCAATAGGATAAAACTAAAACAGTCAAGAAACTTCTGCTTTGATTTTTGATTTTTGATTTTGTTCAAAGCAAAAGAGAGGTGAGCAGAAGGGGACCTGCAGCATTTACTCATTAGGTAGCACCAGCTTGGAGCTCGACTGTTATGGGTGTGAGTTTGTGCAAAACAGCTTCACACAACTTTGCCCATGCATCTTCAGCCAGAGCTGTAGTATTTTTCAGAGCTGTGGACCTTTATCTGCAAAGTCTTAAAAAAACATGATTATCTTAGTTTTATACATATTGCAAAATGATTTTCTACAACAGTGAAAACAAGCAAAAAGAATGACACTGGTTTCCTAGAGCATTTCTGTAAGGGTCATAATATCCCTGGTTAGTATTTACCTTGCCTTCCTATCTCATCATTATTGTCTTTTAGTCCTTAAGTGTGTCTTCCTAAGAAGTGGCTACAAAGCGAGCGGCTACTGGATATTCAGGCCAGACATGGGGAAAGTACACAAAAAAGCACTCTTGGTTGGCTGAATAGGACATCCTTGCTGCAGTCCTTGAACTGGAGTCCATGCCAAACATTCTATGCTGTTGCTTCCAAGGTGGACAGATGGGGGCCTTATAAAATAAGACAAGGTTCTCCTTTTTTGCCAGTGTCTAAGCATGCTGTCTCCATACCTGTTCCAGGTGTTGATGTAAAGGTGCAAGGTGACTCTCTTGCACATCATGCATAACTTGCTCAGTTAAATGGAATTGAATACGAATTGTCACATCTTTTGCTGTTTAAAAACAATGCTATGATTATTCAGTCCACTTATAATTAGAAAGATTGGTTAAAAATGTCCTTAAAACTGAACTTCTTGAGATCATATTTCCATATATTAGGAGGGTTTGAGGGGCAGGGGCATTTAAAGAGTGATTTAAACATAAACAAAGAATAAGTGAATGTGAGTATAGATAATGTTTTCGATGTTTTATTAAATGTAAGAAGGCTTGACAATTGTGGGTTGGGTTCTCCTACCCCCCTCCCCCCCGCCTTTTTGTTCCTTCTCTTTTCTGTTATATATCTAACTCCATTTACTACATTTACTATGATCTATGCCTGAATTGCTGGTGAAATTATGATATCATAACAGTCAAAAAGATAAAGGGAGGAATGAATCAAGGAAAGTAAAGGAGTTTTAGTGGTAATTCATGGTGCATTTTGTATTTTTCTTTTGTTAACACTACTGAGCAGTACTGCAGTATAGTAGTATAACCTTTTGGAGAGGGTAAGTTTAAAATCTTTCCCCATCCTCTTCAAACATGCTGTCTTTTTATATCACTAATCAGTTCAGTGATTAAAATACAGGAAAACCAAACTGAAATTTAAAAATAACTTAAGAAAAATAGCCTCTAAACCTCACTCAAGTAACAGGAATAAAATAAACTTTTTGTCATTCTTCCTTCATTCATCATGAAATATAAGCTTTATAAAACTATCTCCTGGTAAATTATTTGTAGGTCACTTTTTAAAAGCTCCTGAGATAGTAATGTATCCCCTGAAATGAAGAGACATATTTTTTCTATTCTTTATATGAGACATGCTTATGCTTTAAAAATATTTTTGCAATGGGTTTAAAGAATGATAAAGATGTTTAGGTATATTTGGAGCCACAGCACTTTCCAGTGATCTGAGCTGCAGACACAGAAAAGTGCAAAAACAACCTTGAAAATGCTTTGGCAGACTTCACATGTTAATCACTGCAGAATGGCTTCAAAATTAATGAACAGAACGCAATTGTTTCTGTATAAGTGCCTCACTCTTGGATGTAAGTGAAACAGAAATTCAGTGTAGTAGTTTTCAAGAAAATTATTAACATTTACATTTATCAGCTGAAAAGCCCCAAAATGTTATAAAAAGGCAACTTTTGCAAAGTAGAGTACTTGCCTCCCTGGTAATAGGCAGCTCTTAGCTATCTAAAGTCAGCCTCTTTCCCTCTCCCCTTCCTTACCAGAACAATTGTAAGGCTGACAGTAATGCTAAATTCACGTATGTTTTTCTTCTTGTTATGCCATTAAGATGAATCATTTGCAGTTACATGATATTGCTTCCTTCTTTTTAAAAGTATTTTTTTATTTCACAGTTGTACTCTACTTTTTAACATATGTTTACTTTATTTGTTATTTTTTAACTTCAGACATAGTACTAAAAATCTTATTTATTCTAAGGCATTCAAGAAGAGAATTTAAATGCATCACAGGATAGGTAAGATGTACCCGAACACTCATTGCCAGCTACAGTCCAAAATATTGTTGTTCATTGTTCCCTTCTACATATTCAAGAGATACTTGATCAAAATGTATAACAAACATGAAAACATATAAAAGCTTTGAATTTTCTATGAGGAAAAGAAAATATGGAAAAATAGTATGATATTGTACTCTGCTTAGGGACACTGGTTAGGGTATTTATGCTGGAGAAAATAGCAAAATGCAGAGAGTCTGACTAGTTTCTTGGAATCTTATGTTTAATACTTCTTCAGTATGGAAATCATGCAAAATTACTTGAAAATGGCTGTCAAGTGTTTGATCATAGCAGTATAGAATCCCCTAGAAGAAAAAGAAAAAATCCCAGAAAAGTTTTGAGAAGGTTTGAATATCAAGTAACAGACTGGGCTGCTGTCTTCATACTTCTGGTGCGTTTTTAACTAGGCTACCTTGTGTTCTTTTCTTTCCTTTCCAAACCCAGTATTTAAAAGTCCCATATGGCAATAGATATTGCTGGAATAGAATGCATACTGTTCTGGAATCAATTTTATCTGAGTTAACTTTCTGTATTTTAGAATGCAGATGAAATATTTTTCCTTCTCTACATTTTCTTTTGACCTGGTCCTTGTAGCCTCTCCATTGCCTTGCCTGCAGCCCTCTCAATGGGTATTTATGTAATATACAGAACTTTGTCAATCCTGTACAGCTATAGAAGGGGCAGGGGGAAGGGGAGTAGTATAAGAGTCATTCTGCCCAGTGGCATATATGCTTAGATAACAGACAAAGGAGGATTGAAGGTGACATACTCTGTGTAATAACACCAGACCAGACCCATTAGGTATGTACTCTTCATTAACAGGACAAGGACGGGAAAGAATGTGAATAGAAAAAGCAGAATCTTGCTTGGAACTTGTTGATGCCAGAAGCATTATTTAACTTTTGGAGAATGAAGTTAATGTTTAAACTTAATTTTCCCTTGTGATCTGAACTGATGACTCTGCCTTTTACTCATAGCCCCTTATCATAGGAGTCTACTCATGCTCAAGGTCAAGGAAAAGATATGAACAAGGATACTGTTAGGGAATAATCCAAAAACGTGCTTGTTTTACTTCATATCCTGCTTAGCAGAGACTCCACTGCTTGTGACTGACAGCTCTTTTCAACCATTAGAGATTTTGTGTCAATAGGTCAATAGATTTAATATCCTGGGGATGTCCCCTTCAGATTGCTGATCAGCACCTTACAACAGCCAAAGGCCTGACCTCAGACCATTTTCAGATTTAAACTGAACCAACTGGATGTCAAACTAGGACTTTGGGAGACTAATCAGAACAAGGTGCATGGTCTGGTAGTACAGCCATGATCTGAACTGGGCAGATGTTGCGTTCACATTCTGCAATAAAACTACAGACAAAAGAAATACAAATACAGACAAAAAAAATATATTCTTGAGCTGTTCTTTGCTGAAAAAAGGTGTTTGCAAATCTACACTAATACCTACAATTGTGCCAAAGCTACATACATTTGGAAAACTAATTGTGGGAACTACTTATTTATTTCTTAATGTATTTTTAATAATGGTTTTGATTGATATGGAACATAAGCCATGTGAATACTTTCTTCTTGTACTTGATGTCATATAGAAAGAAGATGTAATAATACAATGACCAATGAATCATAAAGTCTGAAATTTTCTTCCTATCCATATTTATTTCAAAATATTTAAAAAGTGATTATAATTTCCAGTTTTGTTGAGAAATCTTTAGTCTAGCCAGTTTTTAACTTGAATCAACACATAAGTACAGACATTTGTCAGATTCCCTTTCTTATGGTTTTCTTTTTTTTTTTTTGCGTTTGGTTTGGGTTGGGTTTTGGCTTTTTTCTCCAAGGTGACATTTGTCTTTCTGGCTCCTTATTGTAAGCCATCTGATGGTGATTTTGAGATTGCATTTCCACAAGTTTTAGGAAAATAAGTGGAAAATTAGAGAGGGGTTACCCACATCAGTTTCCTGCTGAGAAAGATACATTTCTGTAAGCTAAAGTACATTATTAGTCAGCTGACAGTACACATAGATTGAGATATTACCAATGTCTCAGCTATAGTAAAGGCTTCAGACAGCTTGAACTCCATGAGATATAGATAATAGAATCACAAGTCAGGAAGCCATAAATTTCATGAGTTGTATATCACACTGTTTTCTTTCCTGAGTCCAAAGAAAGGTCTTGTGCAGGGTCACCAGAAGCTCAAGGGTGTGTCACTAACAGCTTGATGGGAATTGGAGCTCTTAGAACGAGTAGCACTGTCACAGGAGGATGTTTTTTTCCTGTTCCCAATGGATCTCCAGAGCTTCCATACACTAATTAATGATGGGGGCTGCTGTTGTGGGAAAACAATATAAAGGCCCAGATTTTCTGCTGCAGGCAAAGAGCAAGGGGTGCTAATTGGGAGGGAGGTGTGAGCAAAGATGCCACCTTGCACTGATTGATCATTAGCCAGCTTTGTCCCTTGCCATGAGTTAGAGCAATATGAGGGTGACTGTAAATTATGTGGACTGTTTGTGGCACCAAAGGGCCATTATGTTGGCTGGGCCATACTGGTGTGTCACATATACTTGCCAAAGTCTGTATTTTATCTGCTAGGGAGCAGAAGTGGAGAACATCATACTTTGGTTTTAAGAAAGGCCTGAGGACTAGTTTGGGCAAGTGGAAGGAAACATTAGGTAAAAACCTAAGCTCTTAATTGAAATTTCTGCCTTGACTTAAATCTTCAAATGTTCAGGTGCTTAGAAACTAAGGATTCTTTGCAGGAGGAACTGAATGGAAAAGAAGCTCTCTCTGAATATATATTAGTGCTTCAACTTCTACTACCAGAGTGCTGCAGGTAGTCCATCTCCAGAGCATTCTATGCAATTCATTAGGCTGCAGCTCCAGAGCAAAATCAAACTTCTCAGATGATTTGCTGTAGAAAATCTCTTTTGAGTATCTGCAGTGTCCTTTTGACAAGTTCCTTTATGTGCTGGTCTTCCTCCCTGTTAGCTTTCTTACAGAAGTGACAGGATTTGCCCAATATATATGACCAATATATATAAGTTGAGGGTAACATGAAGAGGTAAAAGGCAAAAAAGGAAAAAAAACCAAAACCAAAGGCCAGTTAAAGATCTGGAGTTCTCCCTTTGAGTATGATTTATGAGATCTAACAGAAATGTGAGCTGTCCTGTCAGCTTTGAATTTGATTTTTTCCTGATCATATTCTATTGCAGAGAGTCAGCACAGAAACAGAGTTGTTACTGTTCCTGCACGTTATGGTACTTTGGCACTAGGCCACTCCATGCATACATGCCAAGATGCTTTTATAAAACCATTAAAAAAAGCAGTACTAATTAGATATTTAGAGGACTAAAAATCCTGAAGATTAAAATACCAGTAAAGCAGTTATGACCACAAGTGTGTTTTACATAAGTAAGCTCATAAAGGGTTTTCTTCACTGTTGAAAGCAAAAATTATGAGCCCCATGTTTCTTTCATAGTAGAACAGGTTAGACTATTAAATGCTTTTTATGTGTACTACTATTCAATATTTTTTTTTTTCATTTATTATCTTTTCTCACAGTCATATTTAAAGGCCCCACCATCTTACTTGTTACTGCACACACAAAAATATAATCTCTACCTTAAATTGCTTGCAATCTCTTAACCTTTCAGTTTAAAAATTTGTTGCAAGGCACATTTTAAGGAAGCAGATAAATACTGTCAAAGATGTAGCAGAGAATGAATGTGGGCATGATCTGAAAAGTTTTATTTAAAATTGTTTGTTTTCATGGAAGTTTCCATATACTGCAAACTTCATAGTTCCCTAGCCTTAACTGAGCAAAAGAATGTGTCCAGGGTGAGGAGGCCTACTGTGTCATAAATGGCTTGGAGAAGATAAAGGTGGAAGAAATATTCAAGGAGGAACTAGGGGTCAGTCAATGCAAGGAGAGGAGAGCAATTTAAAAACAAAGAGAGAACAGCTGCTTGTACTTCCTCACAAAATTTTGACTGAGTGCTAGAGAATATTGTGGGCCAATAGGAAAAATAGCTTCAAAAACGATCAGAGAGTTGTGTAGGTCAGGATGAAGTTACTGTGTCTTTTTAGGATTATCAGACAAATTGACCTGGTGTAATGGTCTAAAGTGAATCTGTAAGTTGCCAAATGGATGCAGGGAGAGAAATTTAGGGAACAACCATTCTACTTCATTTCATCCCTAAACATCTGATACCATCAATAGTCTAAGGCGGGGTACAAAGGCATTTGTTTGGTCCAGTTTAGTAGCTCTTAAACACAAAATAAAAACTGTGCTGATCTCAGATATTGTTGTGGCTGACATGTGAATAATTGCAATAAATTTGGTCCTTCGGTGTACTCTGAATGCATTTCAGAGACTCTAGTCTAAAGCTGAGGGGTGGCCTGAGAATAGAAGTGCTAACCTTTCATTGCAACTGTAAGGCACAGCAAACACCCCTGCCACACAACAAGAGAATGTAGTCATGGATCTGTTCCATCCATCCATCCTCCTTTCCCCATTTAATTTTTTTCTATATCCACACATACCTTCTCTGGTTCAGAGTAAATGTGACTTCCTTCTGAAATATGGCAATAAATCCAGGAAACTGGACAAAGCATTTCCTTGTAGCAACATTTGGCCACAATCTGTATTAGACTGGTCTTCCATCTTTGTGTAGAATTGACAGGTCCAACAGGTCTAAGATTGGTAGTAGATCATCTCTTGGCTTGTTTGGGCAGTATTTATTGTATGTTACCAACCAGCTCATGTTTTGGTTTAGAAAATGAAATGAGAGGCTGACGATGAAAAGAGAGTCCATTTTTCCAGTTGTGTGCAGAGTACAGCAGAGAAATAAAGGTGAGTATATTTCTGTTATGTGTCCTGATTTGCTGCTATTCTGTTTGATATTCAACTAAATAACCAAAATGCAGAGTATAACTTTTGTCTGGGCTGTGGTGATTTAGCCTTGCCACATTTGCACTTCCACACTATCAGGTGCACGTGAACACAGGCACACACAGACACACATACAGGCACAGAAAAGGCAGGGGGAGAGGAAGGAAATTACATAATTATGAGAGTAACAGAAAATGAAACAATGGGGTTATGATATTTTTACCTACAGTGGTGTCTGATTCAGAGACTCTTTGCTTTAAATGATATTTATCATCAATGTTATCCTGTGTGGTTATCTCTCTGTTTTGTTCCTCAGATTTTGTAATCCTCTTCCAGTTTGATACCTTTTCTGTAGCTGCAGGATATAATATAATAAAAATGGTATGCATCCATCTGTAAGTTGCACTTAAGCTGATATGTGCCCTGTGTGTACATATACATAATATTTTTAGATAATATATAAATGTGATACATATATAGGCATATATATATATACACATAAATTAATACTTTGATGTATTTAGCATCTTCAACTAATTATACCTTACAGTCTCATGTTAATTCCCATTTGAAACATTTGGCACTATTCCTCCTAATTCATTTATATTAATGAGGGGAGGATCCTCTGAGCAATAATCAGTTAAAAATCATGACTAGCTTTGTTAATAAATACCAGATTGGTACATGATACTGTATTGGCTTGTCCTTAATTAGGAAGCACTGGAAGGAGTACCAAGAGGGAAATACTCATAAATTTTTCTTTTAAAGTCTAACTGCTCTCTTTCTGGTATTTGCATCTTTGAAACAGAGAGAAAAATGATAACTTTGAAATATTTTAATTTTCCTGCACTTAAAACAGCTTATATTTAATTAAGATATACATTTGATATAGAAGTTTTTCCAGTCAGGTCCATATGAGGAAAGAAAAATCAAAAAAAACCATCAGCAACATTGCTAAGTATTAGGTAATTGAAATACTTAATTTAAATATTAGAAAACTGGAAGTTTTATGAAGCATTTGGGGAGGCTGAATGGCTCAGGGAACTAGTAATGAAATAGTAAAATCTTCATTTTTAGGTGATTGATTGCAATTGCATCTAGGAAAGGCGAGGAAGTCGTTCCTGTAAGCCTGTGTGCAGCAGTGGCTCTGCTATCAAAGTCGGGTCTTACCCTCAGCTGGCACTCCAGGAGTAAATGGGCAGATGTTAGCAAGGACAGGCATTCAATATCTGTGGATTCTGAATTTTCTGGAATAGTAATGGATAAGTTTCTTATATACTCAATTAATTTCTCCTGAGTTTTTAATCTCAGAATCCTTTAGAGTGGCAACTTTTTCTGGCATCACTTACTGTAATTTCTTTCCCCTCATGTCTTCTAACTACTTAACATCACTGTGGGCTTGCCAATGTGCAGTCCACTGGTGCTTGTTTATGCCAAATACCTCCAGCATATTTATGCTTATTTTTTATATATATTATATTCATAATATATATTATCAGTAACCAGTATTATGAGTTATTAATACAAAAAAAGGGTAATTATAGATGCTTAGTTTTTGAGATCTACCGACCAACAGAATGGCAGGCACTGACAGCCCTGTTCTATGCAACGGGGAAAACTGAAGTAATCTCTTTTTGTTATCAGAATCTTTTGAATAGGTTAGTGCTTTGAGGCCTGAATCATGCCTGTGCTGATCTGAGCTGCAGCAGCACTGACCATGCTCCTGCCAGGACAGTGCTGCGGGAGACAATACAGCTGGAGAGAACACGGCAGTAAAAGCCTGTTAATTGTTGGTCAGATGGGCTTCAGGGTCACCTGAAAGGGAACTGGGCTAATATTGCTTATACACCCCCTTGATCTAAAACTCTATTTCCAGCCCACTGTGGCATGTCCTTGCAGGCCTTCTTTTCTCCACCCATTTGTTCATGTCTGTACCTCCAGAAGAGAAGCCCCTGCACTCTGACATCCATGGTGGTGGGGGCAGTGGGAGGGTTAGGTGTGGGCAGGCATTTGGCACAGTGCTTACTCTGGCTAAGCACTTCTGATCTGGAAGGCAAGAGATTGTTCTGTAGGGCTGTCAGTTTGTGAAGTTGTGCCTTCTTTTTCCCCTCCAACATTTGTTTTTCCAGTCTGTTTATCCTGGAAGCAGTTTTGGGGCAGACATTTGTTCTTACATAGTATTCATGCAGCTTCTGACACAGTGAACTGGACCTTCCTTTGGACCCCAAAGTATTGCTGAACAGTGAAAAGTCCTGACACGGTAACAAGAGGAGAAAAACCTTGAGGTCAGTGTGCAGAGAGGGGAGGGACAGCACCTTCCCATGTGAGTGAGAGGAATGATCTCCAATGACAAACCCATTGAGAGGGGTGGGGTGGGAACAAAGTCTTCTGGTGTAGCTGTGCTTAGGATGGACAGAGCCCTTGGCTGGTGGCATGGGATGGCAGACCCTGGGCACTGCAGGAATGAGTGGAGGCAGGACTGTGATGACAAGGCAGAATTGCTATACAATGAAATAGATCTGTTCTGAGAAACTGATTTTTAGACATTTACCTGTATCAAAGTTTCTCCAAATATTTCTTAGCCCCCACTACACCTTCTCCTGTTATGTCTTTTCCATCTCTGTTGTCTTTACTTACACTCTCTTTTCTTTTTAATGATTTCCTATTTCTTGAATCAGTAGTTTAGAAATGCTGCTCTGTTTAGGATCAGAAAGGTCTGAGGAGATTTTTACTGAAAGCAAAAAAAATTTTTATAGGTCTGGGTTTTGTCTCCTGATATATAACCAAATCTGATGTCCTGCTTGCCTCCTCTTTCACTGGTGTGGAGACACGACATCAGTTTTCTTTCATGTTGTGAAAAAAGACTGGGAGAGAAGTGCCAAGGGGTGAGGGAGAGGAGGGATTTTTGGAGCTGGACAGTGTAGGTAGTTGTTCCTCTGAGCACATCCCAGCCTGAGCATCTACCTGAATAATCAGTAATGTTTATGACTAAAGAAATAAACTTCATTACAGTCCCAATTTCAAACTCTTTTTATCAATCCTGAGCAGAAAGTCTTACTGTTTGTCAAAAAAGTGTAAAAAAAACCAAACTGGGAAATTAATTAGCTTTGGCTATCTTAATTTCTCATATAAAAGATAAAATATTTCTAAAATAATAACCTCAAAACTGTTTAAAAAAAATCCCTTGATGGGATCCTTTTATATTTACCAGTGACAGAATGATAGCAAATGTATATAAAACAGCTCCTTTCAGATGCAGGTAAGCTCCTATTGAAAAGAGATAAAATCCTAACTGTTTATGCCTGCGTTTGATGATAGTGCAGTTGAGTATTGTGTTATTTAATAATGTATTCAAGCACCTGTTTAGAGAAGGTATATTCCACTATGGTCCAAAATTAAAATAACCCCATTACTTTTCAGGGTTTCATTCATAATTCTTGTATCATACTCTGATTAGAGTATACATTGAACCTCAGATGAGCATTACCTAAGGCACATTGAGTTAAATGCACTGTATAAACTAGGCACAAACCACAAAGCTACCTTTAACTTGCACAAAACAGCAAGTGGAAATTGATTAAAATATGCATTCTACTAATATAACGGCTGGTCTCAGTATAAAAATTAATTAATGCTAATAGTACACAATCAAAACTGCTTTTAGAAATCTTCTTAGAACATTAACTAAAATGTTCATCTTTTTAATGCATTTGACTGAACCTCTGAGACTAAAAGCTTTGCTTCTTCCATGCAAATGTGAAAAAAAAAATCACAGTCTGAATTTTCAAGTGGTTATTTTATAGCAACCTCCCCCAGCCATTTGCTTTTGGATTTCTTGTTAACCTGAGCCTGGTCCCAGGCCATGTGTGAGGTTGTACTATTAGCTACTACAGATTAAGGTGGCAGCCCTGGGAATCGAGGCCAATAACATATGCAGATTGAGCCACAGAGCAGAGAAGGAGATAACTAAATGAAAGAAGGGGAAAGGGTACTGTGTTTAAAGAGGCAGCACAGCAATATTCTAGGCTTTCAGCTCACAGTTATTCTGAACGTAAGGAGTAAATATTTGTCAAGAAAAAAACCCACAAAAAACCAAATTGAAACAGTCAACCTTCAGGACACTCTCTTCCTCTTGGTTTGCTTGTTTTTTATATTTGGGCAAGATATTTCATTTCACTGAGATGAATTTTCCTCAGCTGGTTTAATTTCTAAAATATAAAACTTTAAAGGGTCAGTTCTGTTGGCACAGCAAGGGTCTAATCCTCTGTCTCATGAGATCTTGCATTGTGAGAGGGGCTTTGGTGTGGCCTCAGACTCTGAGCCTCCAAATCAGGAAATCCCTTTGGATAGTATCAAATCTGTCTGTATCATTGGTGCATATCTCCAAGAAAAAGGCTTTAATATAAGTTTTCATATTACATATTTAAGTTTCATATTTCATATTTAATAATAGAAGTGGGTTTTGTACACCCTTTTTATACGTATATAAACATAAATATATATATGCGATGGCACACACATAAGCATAACTACATTTATATATATAGACTTCTATTTATTCACAGGTACTGAGTTGTTATCTTTCTTGTGTTTGTCCCCTCTCCTTCCTGTTCCATCTGACTTTGCTTTCTATTTTTTTCTGTTTCTCTGAATACCCCTCAAGCCTTTCTGAATTTTAGGTCTGATTTTCCCTCATTGCTTGAGGTGCCTCTGCATCTTTCTAAAGGTGCCTAAAAATCAAAAACCTTGTTTGGCCTTAAAGACATGCTACCAAAACCTGCAGAAACAGCAACAGTTTATATTGTAATATGTATTTATCTGGACCTTATCTGCCAAGAGCTTCAACAAGAGTTCTCAAAAACCTGGAACATTGACATATATAGCTTTTCACTGGTGCGTCACCCATCAGATTTTTCCCATTTATGTTTTTAGCAATGGTTGCAATGAAATTTTATGACATCACCAAAAACCACAGCCAAACAAAAAATAATCTTCCTTTTAATGATGCAAACATAAGCAAACCTCTCTCTTTGTTGATGCATTTAGCAATCTGGGAAAACAGGAATCATAGATTCAGTTTCCAGCTCCTACATGAATTGGGGAAGTTTGCTTGGACTCCTCATTTGTCAGCTTCTCATCTTCAGAGTTAAAAAACCACAACTTGTTTCTCCTTTGCTCCTTCTCTGTTTTGTGAAACTAGTTTTGGTTAAGTTTTACATTTCCCTAGGGAAACTTAGGGAGTTGCATTGAGAACAAACAACCTCCTGTCTTCAACAGCTGCTCCCTTCTGCTTGTGTCAGCTTCACAGTGGCCAATTTGCCATCTTCTCTGTTTTGCTTTGGGTACATATTTCATTGCCCTTTACTTTCTTTACAGGTACAGCATATTGTCTTTGTTCTCTTCTAGGCTTACAATGACCTGGGCCATCTGAGTCACAAATATCTGTCACTGCTGTCACAAAGATCCAAAGTGCTGCTCCTCTATGGAAGGATACTCTCAAGGCAATCACTGATGCTGTCTGTTCTGTCTGTTCCAGGCTTTTTTCCACTCCTTATACATTTTAATAACCAAACCATTAACATACAGAAACATTTCATCATAAGCCAGGTGAGAGGTAGCTAGATTTTTTTTTTTTTTTAATTTTCATTGATTCTAAGTTTCAAAGAAAATTTAAAATTACAAAATCTCAACAGATGACTTAAGGAGACATTATTAATGGGAATATTAAATAATTAAAATAAAACCTTTAATGTAATTGCACAAAGTATTCATTCACCCTTCCAAATAGAGTGGGTAGTTATAAGTTTTGAGAGGACAGATGGATGTGTGCAAAGCCATCTAGCTTCCTGGGTAGCTCAAGAAATCAGTAAGCTACCTAGAAAGACACAGATAACTGGATGTCCTGGGGTGACTTTATGATACTGGTATCCCCAATCGTCTGGTTTATGTTATATATTAAGTTCTGCACCTTTAACACTGGCTTTGAGAGCAAGAGAAGGGGAAGAAGAAGCGCGCAGTTTGTGTTAAAGAAAAACATCACTCCCACACATCCTGCTCCTGGACTGTGGTGTCTGCAGCACGGACAGACAGCGGGACAGAGCTTCTCTCTGGCTTTTAGTTAGTTTTAGCTAGCTGAGGCAGAGGAGTTCCCTGGACCTTTGTTTTTTTCCTTTTCTTAGATCTGTGCAAGCCTGCTCTGGACTGAACACCCAGCCAAACCCCGGGAGCTCACGCCTGTGGCCCACCGGGGCCTGGGCCTCGGCACTTTCCAGCGCCGGAGGGACTGATAAGAACCTGAGCGAGCCGAGCTACACCACATGAAAAGGACTTTTCTTCCTAGACTTGCCATCCCATTGAACAGCAAGAGGTTTTATTGTTTAATATTATTCAATTTCTGTTAAATAAACAGCTTTTTCCACTTCTCTCCAAGAACTTTTTTTTTTTCCCCTTTTCCGGATCAGTTAGTGGAGAGGGGGCATTTCCCTGGGGAAATCCCCATTTGGAGTTTTCCTCCCTAATTTGCCCTAAACTAAGACACTGGACCTGTGGGATACTCAGGGCTAAGTGATCCTAAAAGGAAGACATCTTTCTTTCAACAGTATTTACAGTCACACATTAGAGAAATTGATAATCATTAAGAATTATCCTTAAGGAGAAAATACAATCCATGGTTACATACTTTACAATTTCTCGCTGGGGAAGATGAATTATTGGTAGTCCTGAGAAAGGCTCCTTCCTTTTCATTACTTCAGAGCACACAGAGATGAAGTTGTAGGTGATGAACATGTCTAAAAGATTGGTGAAAGCCCACTGTGATGGGGTGAGCAGCAAGGGTGGCTTGAATATATTTGAGAACTGCTAAGACACTCACTTGCTCTTCCAATTACATTGAGCAAGATTGCTAATAAGTACCTCAATTTAAGGAAAAACTCTGTTTTAAAATAAGTGCTTACTGCATAGGTACAAGGAAGAAAACATTTGATCCAGGGAAACCCTGTACAGTGTGGATTTTATTTGGAAGTTTTCCTCGATCATATCACAACAAATTACATAAAATCTAATGTAGGGGTAGATTACCAGGGAAAATCATAGGTCCATCTAGTATACTGTCTTTTAGAAGTAGCTTGTAGTGGATATCTAAAGAAAGAATTTCAGAAGAAATCAAATATGGACTCTCCTAGTATAGTATTCCAGTTTCTGGTAATGTGATGTGCAAGGGGATTCTGAGCTGAATGGGATACTGATGTTGAGAGACAGACTTTTCTTTCATGGTTTCCAACTGTTCTCTGAAACTAGTTACGTTAGTAGCATCTAAAACATATTCTTCAAGGACTTCTACTGTTATATCTAAAAATACTTCCCTTAGTTTGTTCTAAATCTGATATTTGATATTTCACTTTGGACAGTTAATCCAAATTACTTTGTATTTTTTTTAATTATAATATCTAGTATGACTTATGATTAGTTATATTAACTTCAGGGTTTTTCCTTCTCCAAATCTTCCTATAGATTTGCATTTAATGTCACTTGCCCTTTCATCACTCAAAGAAAAGAAAGAAACAAAAATAAATATTCATCATAGACTGACTATCCTGGGAGGACACCATTTGGTGAAAAGTATTGTTTCTTTCTGAAAAATTAATGAGATTATAAATAAGAGTTGAACACACTTCTTATTTAAATGTGTTTTCCAAGTTTTTGTTTGAAAAACATGTAACTTCCTTGATAGGAAGTAAAGATCTTTGTGTTACAGTGCAGAAAGATGTGCAGATGGTAGGGGAAGGTGCCAGCTAAGGTTCACATGATCTGGTCATGGCCACACAGCTGTGCAGAACTCTCCATCCAGAAAGAATCAGGATGTTGGTCTGAGAAAGACCAAAGGTGTTAGTATTTTTTTATGGTAAAAACAAAAATAGAGGAGGAGAACTAGTCACAATTTTCTTCGTTGCTTTCAACTTTTAAAATTAAACATTCACAGTTTGTGGTCAGATACTTGAAGTACATATAGATGCTTCTGTCCTCACCTGGAACTGTGGGTGCTTTTTGACATGGCAAAACGTAACGTTTTCAGTTTAGTACCTGCAGTATAATTAAACAATTAAATACTAGATTTCATATCAGAATGTATTTTATTACTTTATTTTGCTTGAGAAAGCAATTGTTCTGTTGGAAAAGCAGATAAAGTATATACAGTATATTGTTGTTATTGGCCCTATACAGTCTAAAGTTCTAGAGAACACTTTATTTTCAATTTTGCTGAATGTGTTTTCATACAGCATAGAGTCTTACTTGTGCTGCAGTGCACAATGTCTCAACATATCCATATGCTTATAGGTCTCACAGTCTCATAGTCAGGTGTAGCAAACTTATGGATTCTATACCATAATATTATTTGCTTTGATATTTCATCACAGACACAACGAACTGTTTACAGGCATCTTAACTTGGCATTCTACAGATAGCTCTTTCTCCTGTTTACAAACAAGTTACATTACTGTAATGATTCAGCAATTACATAAAAAGATTACCAGACCACTTGAAAATCCCCTACTAGCATTCTCATTTATATTAGCGTACCATTCTCAATTAGAGTAATATATGTCTGATGATTTACTTTACTGCAAAACTTAATTTGGATTCCTTGTTAATTCACATTGTGTCAGTGTTTAGCACCAAATATTAATAAATGCCTCTGATTTTTTTTGCCAGAAATAAAAAATAAAGTTAATCAGACTGTTTTGTGGAACAATTTTTATGTACCAAAGCTTATTATTTCATTGCTGCAAAATAACCCACCTTCAGGAGGCACAGCACATCTGGTTGATTTTCTGAGAAGGGATAAATAAATTTCTATGAGTAAATGGGTAACAGTGTTGGTCACAGAGACATCAGTGGCATCCAGAAGTGATCATCTTATTGCAGAGGAGAAAGTAAAGAAGAGAAAAAAGTAAAAGCTGCCCTCATTTGCAGAAAGTTATCTTTTCAAGCTGATCATTAACTTGCACTCAGGACAAGCTTTCCATCTGCCCTCATCTTCAAAGCCAAGTTATTATAATGGAAGCCACCAACAGGCTAAGGAGGGAAGGAATTTAAAAGTTTGCAAGAAATGTATTGTAAAAATCTGTTTAAGACAATGTGAAAAACTGCTCACGTACATACAAATAGGTGAAAATTCTTTTTCAGCTTTATTTACCTGAGAATGAATTTCAGTTTGAAGAGGCCTTTATGTCGTTTCAGGCAAAGCACCTAAGATATAAGCAATTTTCAACAAGAGTACTACACATTTGTCTTTATAACAATTTGTATGTAACAGCTTTTATGCAAATGATGCTAAAGTGGCACCTTTTTTCTAAATTGGACATTTTTATGGTTATAATTTTCTTCTGTAATAACAGCAAAAAATGGTTGTCCCAGTGGAGTTGAGCATTTCATCTCTAGTGCTGTTTTGTGAAGTTGGAATGACAAGTTTCTTTCATTTGCACGAAGAATGACAAAAAGAAGTATTTTTTGTCATTCTTGTCTGACTTGGTTGAGGCAGTTATACTTGGAAGCAGCACCAGTCCCCTGACACCAACCTTTTCTCTGCCATCAAGAGTGGTATCATAAAGTCATAATAAAACTTAAAGGAACTAAAAAATATTGCATTCTCTCTGTTTCTGCTCTTTGAAGGACATAAATCACTTTGTTAGTTTAAGTAGTTGCTGCTTTGGTGTGGTCTTTGGCATTGATTCACACTCATTCTCCAGAGGTCAGACAGGTGACTTTTACAGACCATGGTTTTAGATTTAATTAACTATGATACAAGAGAATTTATGTATTTCATGCAAACATTCCAAGGCATTAGTATAATAAACCAAGTAAAATAGGCAGGTTCTTGTTGCTTAATTGACTATGCAGTTCTGCAACAGTGATGTGAGAAATTCTGGGTCTTTAACAACGAATAAATTCTATCCTAGCTACCAATTAATTAGTGATCTGTAACCAGGAAACTTTATGATGGATGATTTTACCTCCATAAAGTGATAAATTGGTAGACTTTAATTGAGACGTACAATAAGGTTAACAAAATCTAATTGAAATCTGATACTTCATCTCATAAAGTTGAATCTCATAAAATATAATTAAATGTACCATTTAGTAAAAAACCCACAAATATTTATTTGAATGTGAACAGCCAATAAATGCTGAAGCTCCTTGTGTGTCTCCCTCTAAACTATGTAGGTAATATCTATATACCTTCTATATATAAGCTATAAATTCAAAGTTTATTTTTAATCAATCTTCCTTAGTATTGATTTTTATTTCTGCTACTCAAACATTACCTGTAGTGCTCCTTGGCATTCTGCACATTGGCCTAGTGTGCTGTGCTTGCTTGGAAAGAGTTAATTTTCTTAACAGCAGCTAGCATGGGGCTATATTTTAGACTTGTATTGAAAACAGGTTTTATAATACCAAAATGTTTGCATTATTGCTGAGCACTGCCTACACAACATCAGTGCCTTTTCTGCTCCACATCTTACCCCACCAGTGGTATGGCATGCACAAGGAGCTGCACAAGGGACACAGCTGGGACAGATAACCCCAACTTCCCACAAAGGGACTCTGTGCCACATGACACAGATGCTCAGCATATTAAGCTGGGGAGAAAAGAAGGAAGGAGGGGACCATTGTAGGGATGGTGTTTGTCTTCCCAAGCCATAGCTATGCCTAACTCAGGTTTCCCAGTGATGGCTGAATGCCTGCCTGCCCATGGGAAGTGGTGAGCGAACCTCAGCCTGTCTGTATATCCAGGATTACCCCATGCCAGGTGCAGAATCTGGCACTTGTCTTTCTTAAACTTCAAACAGTTCATGACTGCCCAGTCCTATAATTTGTCGAGGTCTCTCTGCAGGGTCTCTCTGCCTCCAAAGGAGTCAACAGCTCCTCCCAGTTTTGTATCATTGACAAGCTCATGTAGTGAGTCTCCTTTGAGTCCTGTGTCCAAGTTGTTTATGAACAAGTTGAAGAGAATTGGTCCTAAAATGGAGACCTGCAGAACCCCACTAGTGACCCGTCGCCAGCCTGATGTCACTCCATTTGGTGCATGTCATAGACCTAACCTTTATTACTGTAGTAATGAACTGAAAGATTAAGTTCAGCCCTTCTTTTTTTTTTCAGAGTGCTTATAGTCTAGAATGGTTTTCCCTAGAAATACAAGGTATTCTCTCTCTGCTTAACAATTTCTGTTTTTGAAGTGCCTATGCTTTGCATTGTACCTTCCATTTCAGCTATACAGTATCTGAAAGTATAATTGCTGAACTGCAAGAGGAAACCATGACTTGAAACATCCTAGAATTTCAGGCAAGGCAAAGCTTCAAAGCAATTAAAGCCATAACTGTGTATGCAAAAGGAATTTCCTGAAAATGACTGTAGGAGGAGTATATTGATAATTATAGTAGAATGTTAACACTGAAATTTTGCTCCTAAATTCCCAGAATAAAACTCTGTTCCATCATTAACATTCCTATAAAGACATACTGGCAACCTGCATCCTCCTATCCTTAAAATAGAAAAACAGTGGATACAGCTGAGTAGGTGAAATGTTTTGTATGCTTGGGGCACTCACAGAAACCATGTCTTGTCTTTAATAATTTGGATTACTTAAATAATTTCACAGTATACCATTTAATTTACAAATATCTGCTTATGAAAAAACACTTCTAGTATTAAGGAGGGGAGGGAGTGGGTTAATACATTATTTACATTTTAGAAGCAGAAATGTCTTTTTCTCAGCACAATATTAATTAATAAATACTTCATACATTTAATAGCACCTTTCATCCAAAGACCTCAAAGCATCTCCAGATTTTTGCAAGTAGGCAAACTGAGGCAGATAACTACTAAGCAGCATTTGCAAGGTCATTCTGTAAGTTCCTGGTGGAGCTAGCAATGGATACTCCAGTGCATTCACTAAGAATCCTGAAACCAACTCCTCTGGCCCACTGCACTTCATGAGCAAATCTATGTACATTAATAGATTATTAATGCACTGACAATAATGGTTTACTTGGTTTGACATACCTTTAGGGCTTTACAATTAAGGAAATATGTGTTAACATTGGTATTAAAATACTTTTTTGTCAAATATTCAGTGGAATCAAGTTAACAAGCGCTTGCCTTACTGTCCCTGAAAACTAGTGAGGAAAACAGTTCATATGGGATGTGGAATAAAAGGGCTGATATCACATAAAAAGATTTTATTTTTTTTTAACTCTTCTAAATGAAACGTTAAAAAGAGTTTGAAACATATATTGAGCATCATTCAACAAGCAGGGCTGAAAAAGAACCCAAGTTTATAAAATATATTTTTTAATTTAGTTTGAAAGTCCAAATCACTTCAGGTCTACTTGGCATCTTCATCATGACCTCTTTGTACTTTTCTGGTAACATAAAAGCACCTGGAAGTGTGAATATATGGTAATATACTCATCTGTGATGGTCTAAGGAGATTTAGAGAAAATATATATCCCTTCGGTGTTGCCTTCTATATTTGCTATTAATTTAACTCAGAAAAATTAAGTGATATGAGCTCTTCTGATATTGTTTTTAGTTTTATACACTATATTTACATCTGACTAAAAGACTTTTCGGTGCAACCTCTGCTAACTGGAATGATCACTGCATCATGAATAATCAAATGAGATTAGCCAACTGTGTCCAGGTCCAATTGTCCTCTTATTGTCTACAGAAAAAGCATCCTTTGGTTTTAGACTACTTTATAGTCCACTACCATAATCCTTGATAGCCTATCACCAGAAAACCACCTGAATTCCTTCTTTTTTTTTGTAAAATATTGAATGTTCTTTATCCATTCTTGTTTATCTGCTGCCTGTCTGTAGCATGCATGAGAGTTCACTATCCCTGTCACCCTGGTGTGTTTTGTGCTTCGTTAATTATGAAAATCACATGGTGATTACAAAGCCTTCATGTGCAAATCAGAAAACATGATGCACACAGTTTCACATAGCCATTTACCACACTCATCAGTAACTGCAGGATCTCAGGAAGACTGCTTACAATTTGCCTTGAAACATTATTTCTTGAAAGCATTCCTTTCCTATAGCAAGGTAATGAACTGAAGGAGGCACAGATCCTCATCTCCCTAACCTGGGTGTAAATTAGGAACAGCTACTCTGAGATCAGTGCAGTTGCTCTGAATAAACAACAGAGATCAGAGTCTGGCTCAGGAACTTTGCATACTCACTATTAAACTTGGAAAAGGGAACTCCTGTCTGTCTCAATTTCCCAAGTGCTATCTGTCACTAACAAGGCACACACATATTAATTGTGTGTTTTAAAACTTTGTTTGGCTGAACTTGTCATCCCAGGCTAAAATTGTGTGACCTAACTTGTAGTAGCTTTTGCAGTGAAGGTATCATTTACTGTTGAGTATATTTTACTGTGCTGTTATAGATCTTTTCACTCAACCAGCTGTCTAACATGTTGAATAGTCTTTCATCTTGTCAAACACTTCCATTCCCCTTTCTACAGCTTTCTCAGCCAGCATGTACACACCTAATCAATCTAATGCCACTGTCTCCAGACTTTAAAACCAAAAAGCACTGCCCAAACTACTTTTTTAAAGAGACAGTCATCCTTTTCCAGTATATTCATCATCAAGAGGACAGATAAATTGTTAAATGAGAAGAAACACATCTCTGAAACTGTTACTCTAGGTCCAGCCTCAGAGCTTGGGATCACTCACTGAATCTGTCATTCAGTAAAGGCTGTTGGGGGCTTCCCTTCACACTGATCATGTATATGTTAATGTAATTTAATTTAATAAACATCTTACACATGGAACTGAGCTTAAATCCTCTTGCTTTTGCTTACTTATACTTTTTTTTTTTTCCATTTTTAGACAAACAAGATTAGTCTGCCTCAATCTGTTCAATGCCATTTTTTTCCTTTTTTTTTCCTTTTCCTTATCCTTCATCAATGGGAACTCCATTAGTAGATTGATATTTACATCATACAGGAGGCAGGTGAAAAAAAAAAATCCGTTGGCATTGCTTTCAGGTGGCCCCTGCTATGTGATATAGTGTATACCTTACATGGTATGGAGTATTCATTAGGGCTGTTTTTATTTTTATTACTTTTATTTTTATTAGATATATTACCTCCTGAGACTGTATGAAGTGAACCATGTCAGTGGGTGAGATTACTACTCAGTTAATAGCAGTTCTGAAATCAGTCAGTTGGGAATAGGCTATGTTTCAAGAACCTCTAAAATGTGAATATATGTGGTGGGGGACAGGGTAGCTTTCCAAAGGCGGGGGGTTTTGCTTCTGTTGATGGATTCTCTTGTGGAACATTTTTCAATTGCATGCTCATTTTTATATGTGCTTTTAGTTAAAACAGATAACAACACCTGAAACAAACACTTTTATAGCCGGCAGGTACACATGAAATGGAGAGGCCTGAACAAACAGGTAGATGTGCATTGTATTTTCAGTCTGATTTTGAATTACTAAGGATGGAGGGAGGTAAAGACACTTCAACCTTTAAGCCCCTTTGACATTCACGAAGTGCTAAAAGTCAGCTGGGGTCTCTGCTCTGACAAATTTGCATCTCTTTGAATATGACGCTTGAAAAGCCAAGCCGCTAGATTAAATTTTGCCATGGAGAAAATGAGAAAGGCTTCCATCTCCCAGGTCTACTGGGAGGATCTTTATGGTTGATTTACTTTTTTTAAATAAATGTTTCTTTATGTGTTTTCTCTAGTTTGTGTCCAGCCTTCCTCTATCATGCATGCTGTAACTTCTGCCAGTTATATCAGCCCACAGTAAGTCAACCTGGGCAGAGCACAAGGTGAAAGAATATTTCAATCTAAACGGCATACCCCTTCTGTGTTTTCTGATTAAAATTTGCAAGCAAACCTTGGAATAAACTATACCTGACATGACTTCTGAAATAATTTACGCCGTTTATAAACCATGGGCTAAATCCTATAAACCCTCCCTCTGCCATTTGTATGCAGAAGGGCTGCAGGTTTGCAGGAGTGGGCCCCACTGTGTAGCTGAAACCTTACAATAGAGGACAAGAGGCAGAACAATGGTTATAGGGAACCCATAAAAACATTAAACTGATTACCTATTGAATAAAATCCTCTAAAGTATGAATTATCTAATGAGCTGCTTCTGTGCTTCAGGCTGACTTGTCCTGCATTAAGTTAACAATGACACCACAGACTCCCGTGGACCTGCTGTGGGGAGGGTGAGGGCAAGTTTGGCACTCATTTAGGTGTAGAACTGTTTCAGCTAATGACAAATAAAAAGGTGTATGCAAGGCAAATGTTTCCAGGTTTATAGAAGCTTATAATATGGACTCTATTTATTTGTTAAGCATTTATGGCAACTCCTGAATTTATGACCATGTCAGCAAAAAACTTTTCACAGATGTTGAATGTAAACATTGTTTTAATGTTCACTGATGAAATATCAAATGCACTGCTGTTATCCTTGCATTATTAAATAAGGCTAGGGCTTAAAACCATACTAGATTTTACAAAAAAATTTAATACACCTCTATTGTATCTACATTTGCTACTACGGGATACTCATTATTTTTGGAATTTCTAAAGCAGAATAAACATTTTTTTGTGAGCCAAGAGACTACTCCCTCAATGCTTTACTTTGCTCTTTGTTTCCTCAGTGTATGTGAAACGTGTATATAATAGTATCATACTCAGAGCCA